>NC_077233.1:36043935-36178935 GCF_027887165.1 Monodelphis domestica | reverse complement strand
CAAAGACCCTAGCAAATGCTAGCTATTATTATGAAGATTCGGAACTAGGAGACCTCAATCTTTGTAAGAGAAGAGGTCCCAAACATCCCAAAGCTCCTCCAAGTGAAGGTGACTGACCCATTCTGCAAGACTGGCTGAATTCCTGGAGTAAGGGCAAAGGCATGGAGAGGCTTAGGAGTTCAACTGCCATGGAGCCAGGGAGAGCTGCCAATACAATGGGAGCTCACTGTGTGGCATCATTTCATATATGAGCACTTTTTAACGAGGATTCAAAGATTATGGGGCTCACTTGAACATGCGATTTCTTCTCTTCTCTTGCAGGGAATCAGTGGAGGAATGAGGTACTCCACTGTCCACTGACACAGGGGCAATCCTCCATAAAGGGAATGTTTGTCTTCCACGTGATTTTTATTACCCGCTGGGGGTGGCGCAGACCTAGATCCCAGACCCTGTCAAAGTCATCTTTCTCTCCCATCATTTTTGGCCACTTCCTCTGCAGGCTCAGTGCCTACCATGGGTTTTCTCAGCTGCCTGAAAGTTCAGATTTTTCTCTCAGTGCTTTTCCTGACTCTACATATGGTCTCAGCCTCTGTGGAACCAGCACTGAGTGAATGAATGATCAAATGAATGAATGAATGAATGAATGAATGAATGAATGAATGAATGAATGAAAAAGCATTCATTAATCATTTTGATGTGTCAGGTAGTGTCCTGGGGCATTGCTGGAACAGTTTCTCCTATAATACTTATATAGTAAGCCAGGACAATGCTTCTCTTCTAAGAATGGGAAGATGCCCCTTCCCAGCCAAAGCATGGGGAGGTTAATTTCTCCCTCCACACTGGAAAAGAAGCCCCTTTTGCTTGTCGTAGTAATAATAATAATAATACTAGTAACATCTGCTGGATAGAGCCCATAGAGAGCTAGCCTTGGAACCAGGAAGACTTGTATTCAAATCTTGCCTCTGACACAAACTGGCTACTTGATCGAGATAAGAAAATCCACCTAGATATAAATCCTAAAGGATCACCCCAGTGCAAATATCAATACTATGGAAATACGTCTTGATCAATGACACATGTAAAACCCAGTGCAATTGCACATCAGCTATGGGAGGGGGGCTGAAGGGAGGGAAAGAATATGAATCTTGTAACCATGGGAAAATATTCTAAATTAATCAATTAGATAAAATTAAAAAAAAAGAAATCTGAAAAAAAAAGAGGAAAAAATCCACCTGGAGTCATGAAGAGTGGGATCGGGCTGAAATGACTGAACAGCAACAACAACAAATATCATTTACTCTCTAGGATCATAAATTTCCAAAAAGGGACTGATCTGCACTGGTCCAGGGAATTCTTCACCTTTAGCAGGTGTCCTTATACAGATGAATTGACAAGTCCAACTCAAAATGATGATGATGATGATGATGATGATGATGATGAAAATGATGACAGTGTTTAAAAAGTTCATGAATCACTTTCAACCCTTTATCTCATATGATTTTAAAAATTCAGCTACTGTAAAGAGTAAGCACCAATATTCAGGTCATCTTGGGATATGGGATCCCCTTCCCAATACGAAGACCACAGTCCATCATGGCGGACCCTTATCCATATCCCCCCATAAATGCTCTACAGGGCTACGTAGTATCTAAGGTAAACCCAGGTCTCTTGCCTCCAGAGTCAGGGAAAACCACTGTACAACACCTCTCAATATAATCAAGCTTCCTTTAGTTTAATTCACATTTTATTATACGGGGAAGTGTTTTCTTCTTGTAGTTCTGTGCCTTGGTATTTCCTCCCCAACAAGAAGGGAATCTCCTTTTAGGCAGGGGCCACATCATCCTCATTTGTCTTTTTCAGAACATCCACAGACACGTTGTTTTCTATATGGCAGACATTTAATGCAAGGTTTTTTGTTCTTGCCTTTTTTTTCTGGGGTGGTTTTGAGGGGATTTTTTACCCCCTTTAATAATCCTTATCTTCCATCTTTTCTTTTTTCAAAACTCTTACCTTCCAGCTTAAAAGCAATACTGTATATTGGTTCTGGTTCCAACACAGAAGAGCATAAGAGCTACCTAATGGTGACTTGCTCAGAGTCACACAGCAAGAAGTGTCTGAGGTCAGATTTGAATCATTCCCTCTCCAGGTCTGGCTCTATCCACTTAGCCACCTAGATTGTTAATTTAGACCTTTGTGGTTTCTCCTTTCCTTTCCAGGTTGCACTTAAGGCTCTCTCTACACCCCTGGAGACAATCCCCTCCTCTAACAGCCTCCAATTCCTTTTATTCAAACCTTTTAAAGATTGTTTTTCTACATTAGAATGTAAGCTCCTTGAGGGCAGGCACTCTTTTTTTTTTTTTTTAACCCTCTTGGAATCTATACTGTGACTTGGATCCAAGGCAGAAGAGTGGTAAGGGCTAAGCCATGGGGGTTAAGTGACTTGCCCAGGGTCACACAGCTGGAATCCTTTTTTTTTTCCTTCTGCTTGTATGTTTATTCCCAGCCCTTAGCCCTGGGCCAGGCACACAATAAAGGTTTAATAAATAATAGTTGATTTGTTCTCAAGTATCACCTTCCCGGAGTTCCTCTGCTTCTTCCTGTCTCTCCCCCAATTCTCTAACTGAATTCCAGGGTAACACTACCACTGGAGGACCTAAGGACAGAGGTTCTGATGCCCTGCTTCCACTTCTGGACTCCAGTTTGGGCTCTCTTTCCTCTGGCTCTGCTGCCTTTGGAGATCTATTAGCCCAGGATACTTTCCTCCCAAGGACCAGAGCTGCTTCCCCCTCACCCCCAACTTTCCCCATCCCCTGAAGCCTTGAAGGACCAGAAGAGGGCTAGAGCGTAAAATAAACAAACATTTAAAGGCAAACCTGGGTGCTCTCTGCACTCCAGAGAAGTAGAATGGCTTTTCTACGCTCACTAGACGGTTAATAGGAATTCCTTAGTCCTAAAGTCCCGCGGGGAGAAGATGCCGAAGTTAATATTTATATTTGGCATCCAATACGGTGCATAAATAATGCCTCCGACTCCTTTTGCTTTGTTTTAGCTCAGTACAGTTTAAACAGCCATCCCAGGTGCAGATCCATTCTGAGGACCTTTGCTCCCCAGGGTGGTGCAATCCAGATGTTCTGCAGGGGTGATGAACTTGGGTCGAGTGTGTGTGTGTGTGTGTGTGTGTGTGTGTGTGTGTGTGAGTGTGTGTGTGTGTGTGTGTGTGTGTGTGTGAGGGGGGGGCATCCTAGCTGTTCCCTACCCTCTGTTCCAGAGGGAGACATGGACAGTAGATTTGGACCTGGTCCCATTTTCATAGCCAGAGTCCAGAAACAGTAGCAGCTGCAGTTGCTACTAGGGATGAGGGATCATTCAGTTGGGAATTAAAGGGTTCCGGGGTAGGCAGTGGGAAAAAAAAACAAAACAAAAACAGGAGGGGAAGGTTTGAATATGTTTAGCAGCCCATGCTTGGATGACATCAAGGGATTCTGCAACCTTTAAAAAAAAAAAGATTATTAATGGAAGCCCTGATTAAGTGGCGTGTGTGACCAAATCAGGCTCAAAAGTGACTGCTTTATTTTATTAAAGAAGGCTCTGCAGAATTGGATTGTACAAACAGGTTGCACAAATCCTACTCTTCCTTCAAAATGCACATATAGGAAGGTTGTAGTTTGTGTATTTGATGCAAAGGACATATGTTCATTTTGTTCAAAATATGTTAGGGGGGAAAAAGTCCAAATAGAAAGAAGATGCTTGCATATGAGCAAACACTCCAAAACTGTTACACATTTCTAATTTAAAGAATCCCACTTTAGCATCGCCCATCAATGATGAGGGGAAAGCCTTTTATTCACAGACTGTGGGATCCTACTGATGGCTGCTCTTTCCATGGGAGTTAAAAGAGACTATTGAAATGAAAAGATTGGAGAAGATAGGTCTTATGATGTTTTAATGAAGGAGTTCTTAAACTTTTTAATCTCAGGTTTTCTTAAAATGAAGCAGTTAGATGGCACAGTGGATAGCGCTGGCTCTGGAAGTCAGGAAAACTCGAGTTCAAATCTAGCTTCGGACAGTAGCTCTGTGACTGGTCAAGTCACTTAATCATCTTTTTTCCTTAACTGTAAAATAGAGATAATAATAGCAGCTATCTGCCACTTCTTGGGGACAGTTCTCAGTTGTTGTGAGGATCAAAAGAGAAAATACTTATAAGTGTTTGACACATTGCAGGGCATTTAATAAATATTTATTCTCTTTCCATCCCTTAAAAATTATTGAGGATCCCAGAGAGCTTTTGTTTATGGATGCTGACATATATATATTTACCACATTAGAAATTAAAGCTGTTTAAAAATATTTATTTGTTTAAATAACAATAATAAATTCAGTATATGTTAACATAAACAATACATTTTTATGGAAAAGAATAACCATATTTTCTATACGGAGAAATTTAGTGAGGAGGGTGGCATTGTTTTACATATTTCTGCAAATCTCTTTGATGCTTAGTGTAATAGAAGACAGCTAGATTCTCCTATCTGCTTCTGCATCAATCTGCTATGATATGTTGTTTTGCTTGAAATATTTAAAGAAAATTCAGTCTCACACATATAGGTGTTTAGAAAAGAGAGGAATATGTTAGTAGATAAATAATTTCTTAGTATTGTTATTTTTAAATTTTTAATTACTTATTTGTAAAACCTTTATCATCTGTCTTAGAATCAATTCTGTGTATTGGTTCTAAGGCAAAAGAATGGAAGGGCTAGATAATGAGGGTTAAAGTGACTTGCCGAGGGTCACCCAGCTAGAAAGTGTTTGAGATCATTGAGAACCTAGGATCTCCCCTCTTGTCTCTGGGCTTGGCTCTCTATCCACTGATCCATCTAGCTGCCCCACTTAGTATTGTTTTGAAGATACATTTGATCTTGGACACTTTATTTATTGTGGGGGAATTTTAATTAATTAATTAAGAATATATTTCCATGGTTACAAGATTCATGATCTTTCCTTCCCCTCACCCCATGCCCTTAGCTCATGTGCAATTCCACTGGGTTTTACATGTGTTGAACACTTTTTTTAAAGGGTCATAAGGACCAAAGTCAGAACTGCCAGTTTGGTGGAAAGATGTCTCTACAGAGAACCTGAAAGCTTGAGGTCTTGCCCTGGTTTTCCCACTAACTTGTATAACCTTGGGTAAATCACTGAAAGGATCAGGATCTCAGGTCTTCTTCTATAAAATGAAGAATGTGGTAGAATCACAGAACTGAAGAGTTGGGAGGGACATCAGAAATCACGTAGTCCAACCCCTGCCCAAAGCAGGAATTCCATCCACAACAGCCAGCTGGGCGAATAGTCAGTCAGGCAATCTGTGTTGGAAGACTTTTAATAACTGGAAATTGACCACCCCGTCAGGGAAGCTCAGAGCATTCTGAAAAAACTGTCATTTTGAGGACATTTTAAAGTCTGAGCAAAAATCTTCCTCTCTGTTCTGCCTTTCATAGGTTGGATAGGGTTATCTCCAGAGCAAATTTCAACTCTAAAATTCTATAATTAAACTTTGGTCAGTTTAGCATTTATAATTAAATGACAAAAAAACAAACATCGACATTCTCCACCCCATTAGTGCCAGGATTTTGAGATGGCTCCAATATTAGACTCCACCTGGTAGATGTTGGACAAATCACAACTTCTCTGGGCTTCTTCGGCTTTATGCATCTATAAAATGAGGGGGTTGGACTAGATGGCCTCCAAGATTCATTACAACTTTAATTCTATAAACCATGAGGGACTGGTCAGTTTTGAATCTATGGTGAAGACTGGTTAGTAACTGTTGGAAAGGAAACAGATTTATGTTGAAACATAGGCAACCCATCTTTGAGAAATCCCTAATTAAAGAAACAAAACTGGAGGCAGCTGGGTGGCTCAGTGGATTGAGAGCCAGGTCTAGAGATGGGAGGTCCTAGGCTCAAAGCTGGCCCCAGACACTTCCTAGCTGTGTGACCCTGGGCAAGTCACTTGACCCCCATTGCCTAGCTCTAACCACTCTTCTGCCTTGGAGCCAATACACAGTATTGACTCCAAGATGGAAGGTAAGGGTTTTAAAAAAACAAACCTGCCTTTTATTTTGAAAAAATAAATCCCTTTAAAACAGGAAATTGAAAAGAGATGGGTAAAGATGAGGAAGCATGTAAGGAGAGAAGAAAATTTATATTCTTCAATTGCTGAAGGCTGACTTTTTTTTTAATTGTCCTAATAAAAATCACATGTGCTCACTTTCCAACGATGTCATTTATTGTATTCTTACAATAGCTCAAGGAGGTAGGCAAGGTATGAATGAATATTATATTTGCTTTATAGATGAGTAAGATGTCATTGACTTGGGCAAGTACACCTAGCTCATATTTGTTAGAGCCTGAACCCAAGCCCAGGTCTTCTGGATCCATATCCTGGGTGTTCTCTCCCATCCCTCCCAGTAATATCTTAAATCTCTCACTGAAATAGTGGCTAAAGGTATGGTAGTCTCTGCTGGAGGACCCTCCAATCCTCTTAATTTGGGTCTGAAAAGGTGGTTGCCAGTTTCAAAAAAAAAAATGAAAGTGTGCATCAGAGGGAATCTCCTAGAGTTTTTTTCCATGATCATGAAAGTCAAGATTTTAAAGTTATTCTAATCTGTGCTGGTACTCTGGAAGAATATTCCTTAGGACAAGCATCAAATTTCTAAGTTAACTCTCAGAAATTGTTTAGTCCAACCCATACCTGGGGAGAAAAATGTCCTCTATAACATGGCCCCCTTCTCCCCCAATGTGGCTGTTCAGTGTCTGAAAGCAGGAAGACTTGAAATTAGAGGTTCTTAGACTTTTTGTAAAATTTTTTTTAATTTTTAAATTGAATTTGCTCCCTTTGACAGTCTGGGGAACCCTATAAATTTCTTGAATAAAGTTTTTGTTTTAAACCCTTCCCTTTCATCTTAGAATCAACACTATGCACTGGTTCTAAGGCAGAAGAATGGTAAGGGTTAGGCAGTGGGGGGGGGGGTCAAGTGACTTGCCTGGGGTCACCCAGCTAGGAAATATTTGAGGCCAAATTTGAATCCAGGATCTCCTATCTCTAGACCTGGCTCTCCATTCACTGAGACACCCAGCTGTCCCTGAATAGGTTTTTCAATGCAATAAATACAATATAGAACATTGCAAAGGAAACTAGTTACATTGGAACACAAATTTATCAACATTTTAAAAAAATTTTATAGACCTTAATTAAGAAACTCTTCTCTGATTGGTAGTTTTTCCTTATGGAGGAGAATTGATCAGTCCTTTCACTGATCTGCTGAGCTCTCCAAACATCTGTAAGAACTTTTAAGGTGATGAGACTTTGAGGTATTTGAGGGGCAAGGCCTGCCCACTGACCTCTTGTTGCTTCCTGGCTTTTTAGGGGCTGCTCTCTTGATGATTAGCTAGGGCTCTTTGGAGGATGGACCCTTGTTGAAGGAGATATTCTTTTTCCATGGCCAGTAAAAAAGTCATTAGCAGGTGGTGTTTGGTCCTTTTTTGCCTCTCCTGGGTGGGGGAAAGATTTGGCATACAGAGAGATCCTGGAGGGCATCTCCTGGGAGGGAATTTGATTGGTTCTTTATCCAGTGGGGGGGAGGGGCTTGCACATCAGGACAGCTCTGAACCTCTGCCATATTTCCTTCCAGACACATAGTTCACTATCTTTCAGGTCATTACAACCTTTGCTCGGTAGCATGGTGGGCCAGTTGGGCTTGTGGATGGTACTATTTTCCTTTTTAATTTGTGTTGTTCAATTCTTTGTGACCCCAAATTGTTTTTCCCTCCAAAGATACCAGAGTAGTTTGCCATTGTCTTCTCCAGGGTGTTATAAATAAAAATTAATCTGGGGGTTCAGGGGATAATGGGAGAGGTTAAGTGACTTGCCCAGGGTAACACTGCTAGAGAGTGTATGAAGCCACATCAGAATTCAGGTCTTCCCAACGATCTGTATCCACTGAGCTATCTATTTCCTTCCAGCTGGGCTGGTGGTACATCACAGCAAATAGGGGAGAGAAAGGCAAAAGACTTAAATCAGCCATCTCAAAGACAATAAATACTTCTTGGCTGAGTGATTGGTATCTTCTAAAAGAAAAGACAGAATGTTCTCACCATGTTCCTTCTAGGATATAAACCTTCCTCTTCCCTACTATAGTTCCATAAAAGTTAATTCTGCTCTGAGTAGGAGATGAATGAGAAGAGATTGAGCAGGTCCTTCAATTTATTTCTAAAGGCATCTTTCATGAGTCCAGCCCATCATGCCCCCAAAGATCATCACCCTCTCAACAAAGTAACAATTGGACACATCCACATTCTCTTTGGGGAACCTGCCCATCAGCTGCCCCAAGGGCTCCCCTACTCATAAACTCATTCAGTGGATTGAGGAGCTAGCTCATCAAAGTAGTCAGGAACAGCCCTGGCCAACCTTTCCTTCCTTTGCTTACATCAAACCTCAATCTTCCTCTGCAACTTTCAATTATTCCTCATCTTTCTGCCTTCTGAGACCAAACCAACAAATCTTCCAGGGGATTACCCCAAGCTTTCTTTTCTTCATTCTACATATTCCTCCAAAGGGCACCAGCTGACTCCTCAAGCCAATCCACCTTTTCTCAGTTGCCAAGGTGAAGGTCCTAAATCCTAGATCTAAGTCACCTTTCCCTTTTTCTCCCTCCTTGATAAACTCCAGGAGCTCCCAATTACCTCCAGGATCAATATAAAATGCTGTTTGGTATTTAGAGCCCTTCACAACCTGTTTTCTTCATACCTTTCCAGCCTTCTTACACTTTATTCCAATCCACAAATTCTAGGATCCTGGCAGATGACATTGACCTTCCTACGGTTCATCTCACAGGACATTCCATCTTCTGACTGCCCTCCTTCCTCTCATCTCCTGCTTCCCCAAGCCTAGAGATCTTTCCCTTCTCATCCCCTGCTTCCCCACTTCCCTGCTTGCTTCAACAGTCAGGGCAAACCTCAATTTCTGCAAGAAGCTGGTCTAGTTCCTCCCTTCTTTTCCTCTGAGATTATCTTTGATTTACAATCTAGTTTGTACATAGTTACACATTTGCATGTTATCTTCCTCATTAGAATGTGAGCTTCTTGAGAGCTGTTTTTGCCTTTCCTAGTATTAGCACAAGCCAGGTAAGCTCTAAATGCTTGTTAACTGGCTCACTGACCAAAAGCAGGGTATTTCCTCTGATCCTCACCATAGTCTTGTGAAAGTTGATGCCGGTAGTATTATGAGCTCCACTTTACAGATGAGGAAACTGAGACTCAAGTTTAGAAGCCTGGAACCCTGGGTTCCCTCCTGACTGTCCAGTGTTCCTTCTAGTGTGAAGAAATGTGTACTTTCCAAACTCTTGAAGATCATCTCATCCATTGATTCTAGCAGGAATGATGCAGGGAATAGCCCCCCCAGAGGGAATCACAGATCCTTGAGGTCCCCTGACTGTTTACATACAGGAGTCCATCTCAAAAAGAGCTGCTAAATATCCAAGCCAGATAGCTGAAGCAGCACTAAGAATTCAGTCAGGCTGCTTCTCCAGTTAATTTGTTCATCTGGATCACCCAGCAGATGTCAATTTTAACATCATCTCAAGAAATCCTGAAGTGAAATGAGCCAGGTTCTCCCCTGTGCAAGTCTCTCTGGTACTTAGTTGCTCAGGGAGATATTTCCCCTTTTTAAGCTACTAAGAAAAACATTCAGTGCAAATTAAGACACTGAATCTCAGCAACTAGAACTGAATTCTTAACCTTTTCACATTCATTCATTCATTCATTCATTCATTCATTCATTCATTCATTCATTCATTCATTCATTCTTCCATTCAATCACCGAGACCCTAAGCACACTGGGTCATTTCAGGGTATTTGTCTCTTTTAGGGACAATCAACTTCCCAGGCTCAGACCTCCCTCCACTCCCACCCCAAAATGACTTAAACTTTGAAAAGCTCCCTAATTGTATCTTGATTCCAATGAGTGTAAAATCCTTGCACAGGGGCCTGTTTACTTTTTTTAAATGATATTTTCTGAGACCACTTTTTAACAGGAGGGCTATGGGGCCAGCCTCTGGTATCTGGGTAAAGACTCTCCCCTTCCTACCCCAAAGTTTAAAGCCCGAGGTGGAGGATATTCAGAATCTCTATTCCTTTGGAGAGGAGTCTTTTCACATTTAAAGTGGAGAAGCTGCTGTTGCAATTTTACAATCTGTCAGAATGATCTCCTTTTGTACTTATCTCTCTGGGCTTCCTCCTGGCTCCAGTTCTTGCCCCCACTTGGAGGTTCCAGGGCAGGAGAATTAGAGGGAGATCTTGGACTCCCCGTACCCTGGTCAGGCTGTCTGCACTCTCTCTCCTTTCCGATTTTAGCTTTTTCTCAAGGGTGTTTTCCCTTTGTTTTGCCTTCAGTGTGAGCTTTGTTCCCCATTACAATGGTTGTAAGCCCTCCCTTAGGAATTGAATGAGGCGATCTCTATCTATCCCCTTCCCTAAACTTGGTAACTCCCTGGGATCCCAATAGATCACTCATACACTACCTGGCTCATCTTAGGGTTCCTAAGCTCAGATAAGTCTCCAAAGCAATAGTACCCACTGCCATGATGGAAAGCGCCTCCTTCAGCCCAGTGAGCCCAAAACTTGGGGGAGAGGGGGACTTCTGAGTAAGAGGACCCTCCCAACCTCTTTTATTCTGTCTGCCCCATATGCTTGGATTCTATCCCAATGGACTTTTGCTGAACTCCTACCAAGTGAAAGGCACAGTATTCTGTCAAAGGGATAGGACAAAAATATTCCCAAGCCCAGAGGTTTCTTGGGACTAATTTTAACTAGTATAGATGATTGAGATAGGTATACATGAATAAATAAGTTAACTATGGACACAGTCACTTTCAAAAAATGTCTAGGATTACGTTGATATTATAGTCCATCTGCCAGGATTCCAGAATTTGTGCATTGGAATAGATAACATATTAAAGATGTCTAATGCAATATTAAGATAGAATAATAGTTCTATAGTTAATGCTTGTGGTGGTGGCTCTTTTTGTGAAAACTTTAGAACCACAATCTCTTTTTTTCAGACTTCTTTCCAGAAAAGACTGTCTTTTGGAAGAGCAGGACAGACACAAAATGTGCAAACCATCCCTTCCCAACTTCCCTCATTCCTCTTTCCTCCTCCTTTGCCCCTCTCTCCCAATTGATTTATTTTTTAATTGGGCAGGAAGGGTCACAGCCCCAGTAGCTCTCTGGACTTCAGAGGTCACTGACCCTTGTTCCACACGGGGATGGTTCTTTCTCAGGCTGGGTGCAGGGTGTGCCCTGCCAGGGTACATTCTGTGCTGAACGAGCTTATCTCTGACCCTGGCTCTCCTCCTTCCTCGCTTCTCTTCCCAGTGTCCCCTATCCCTGTTCTCTGGACACAGGCTTCTGCTACCCCTGGATGAATGGTGGGAAGTCCTCCCTCCTGAGCTACTAAATACTAATGAGTGACGAAAATAGGGGCTGGGGGTGCACCCAGCCTGCCTGCCCCAGTTTTCTTGGACTTTTCCTCCTCTTCTTTCTGGTCCTATTGCTGAGGGTCATCTCTCTGAGCCCGCAGTCTTTGAGCTCCCCAAGGAGGAGTTTTAGGTGGAATTTCTCCGTTTTTATGGATGGACTCTGCCTTTAACCAGGAACAAGGGGGTGGCATCCTTGCTTAAATGGGATTCGGCCCAAGGTTAGTGGGTTGCAGTTACCGGGTCAGCGCAGACTGCCCGATGCCAACTGATGATCTGGTCCCAGCTTTCTGTCCACGAGCTTGTCTGGATCCCACCATTGCCCTGGGTGTACTTGCAGGTGTTATTATGCACATTCTACTGTTGAGTCAACTGAGCCTCGGCCTGGGTCTTACTCAAGGTCACGCAGGGAGCCGGCAGAAGCCCCGGGCTCAGACTCGGGACCTCGGTCTACAAAGCGGTCGCGCCCCACCCCCCACCCCTTTTCCTCCATGTCAGAAGTGGGATTTGAATTCAAACCGGCCTGGATCATGGAGTCTGCCTTCTTGCCCCTTATGTAAATTCCTTTCCTCAAGGAGGTCTGGGGAAAAAAGACTTTCAGAGAAAACGTGAAAAATATTGAAGACGGTGCAATAAGGGAACCAAAGTGGTCACTGCGCATTGCCCCAAAGGCTGGCGAGAAGAATGCCGAAGGGCTCTAGGAGGGGCGCAGCCCAGGGCGGGAGGGAGGACTGCCCAAGTTGTGCGTGAGGGCTCCCTCGAGGCCGGCTTGCTAGCGCCCCTTCCCTTCTTCTCACGCCCAAGGAGGGCATCCTCTCCTGCTCCAGGCTGGGAGGAGCCGCCCCACCCTGGCCCCCCTCGGCGCGCGCGCGCCCTTCACGTCTCCCCCCTCCGCTGGGTCCCTGCAATGAACCGCCTGTTCCGCGGGAGCCGGGGTCACACACGCACTGCCCAGTAGGCATGCCCTCTGCTTCGGCGGGCGCTAGGGGCCGAGCGGTGCCCACACCTAGGTGGAGCGCAGCCACCACCCAACCCGAGGGGCGTCCGATTGCCGTTCCTCCAGACCGTGCGAGTGCAGGGAGGGGGACGGGGACCCCCTGGCGCGGGGCCTCTCCCTGCCTTTGGGTGGTGGCTTCCTGACAGCCCACCGGGGGATTGCAGGCACATGCCTCAGAAGCCATGCAGACGCCTCCCCCCACCCCCAATCTCTTTGCTTCTCTCCTCGCCCTAAGTCTTGCAGAGTCTCAGTGAGGCTAGAGGAGGGGCGCCTCCCCAAAGCATTCTCTTCCCCACCAAGTCCCGCTTGGAGATCCAGGGCTCGATGAGAGTAGGAGAATGGCCACCGACAAAACGGCTTCTCGGGTTCCAAGTGGGAGCCAGGAATGCAGCCCCGAAGCTGAGTTGGGGGGAGGGGGAGGGCGGAGAACACACACAGACGTCCCCCTAACACAGATGTACACACAGATCTGCGTCCAGAGACGCACAGACACGTGCACGAACACATGCACAGACACACAGACACACAAACGCACAGAAATAGAGCCAGGCGCTGGTACAAGCACCTCCAGAACACACACAAAACACACACATAGAACACCGAAGCAGGCTGAACGCTGAAGAACACACATGCACACACATGTACACAAGCAAAGAGACTCATGCATGCATGCATTCATGCATGCATGCACGCACGCACCCAAGCCCCCCCCACCACCGCGCACACGTCCGCAGCTCTCTACCCCCTCCCACTTTTCCCCCTCAGTCTTGTCCCCCCTCCCCCTCCGCGCGGAGTCTCCCCCTCCTCTCGTCGGAACAGCGGCGCACCGCCATTGGTCGGCCGAGCTCGTGACGCGCGGCGTTCGGCCCCGCCCCCAGTCAGTCACTCGGCGGAGGCGGCGCTGGCGGGGACTAGTCTCGTCCGGAGACTGGCAGCGGCGGCGGCGGTAGCGGCAGCGGCAGCAGCAGCGGCGGCGGCGGCGGCGGCAGCGGCGGTGGTAGCGGCGGCAGCAGCGGTAGCAGTAGCGGCGGCGGCGGCCGGAGCTCGAGCCCAGGCGGCTTGGGGGGGAGAAGCGAGGAGGACGGCGGCGGCGAGGACGGCGGCGGCCGCGGCAGCGACGCGGCGGCGGCGGGCGGCGTTTCGTTTCTCCTCAGCGCGGCCCCTGTTTTGCCGAGGGGGGGGCGGGGGGAGAGCCCATCCATGACCATGGGCGACAAGAAGAGCCCGACCAGGTACCTGCTCCCGCCGCTCGGGGCCGGGTCTGGGGGGAGGGGCGCGGGTGCGGGCGCCGGGAGGTGGAGGAGGAGGAGGAGGCGCCCACGACTAGGCCCCGCCGCCGAGCCCGGGCCGCGGCGGCGGCAGCAGCGGCGGCGGCGGCGCGCGCGGTGGGGGGGGGGGGGGGCGGAGGAGGAGGAGGCGGAGGCGCCGCTAAGATGGACGTCGGCCCGGGCGGGCGGCGGGGAGGCGGTGACTGCCGGCCTGCCTGCCGGCGGGGCCGAACGCCGCGCGAGCGAGCTAGCGAGTGAGAGCGCCACCTCCTCCTCCTCCACGGCCGCAGCCATGGCGGCTCCTCTCCCCGACCCTCCCAGACAAAGGGAACGGCTTCACCAGGTGGGGAGGGAGCGAGGCCGATGGGGAACCTGGGGAGGGGGCAACCTACTCGGGCCGGGCCCGCACTCCCCCACTGGGCTGGAGTAACTTGGGGGAAGGGAGGGCGCCCGCCGTGGGAATCGCTATTTCTCACTCGTGTATGTATGTTTCTTCTTTCCACCCTTCCCCCTCCCTCCCTTCTCCCTCTCGGAAGGCCAAAAAGACAAGCGAAACCTGCGGCGGATGAGGGATTTTGGGATTGTAGTGTCTGCACCTTCAGGAACAGCGCGGAAGCCTTTAAATGCAGCATCTGTGACGTGAGGAAAGGCACCTCCACCAGGTAGGTGCCCACGCCGCTGCTCCCCAACTTGTTGATCAATCACGCCTTCTCCCTGCTTCTGCCTCCTGCGTCCTGGCGTCCACAGCGCGGGGGGCATCTTTTTAGGACTCTTTCGTCCAACGCTGTCATAATGAACCGGAGTTCAGACTCTTCTGGCTGGCTCTGTTTGGAACGGAGGGGGAGGGCCTTTCCCGATTGTTTTCCCCATCTTATTTCACAAAAAGAGACCAAACACGGTGGATTTGAGCCATTGACTTAACAGAAACAAGCGCTGCTACACATGTGTGGGGAGTTAAACGGAGTTCTCTTTTTGTCTTGGGCAAAAGGGTTTGTCCTGTTTATCCCAACCGCAAGGATGTTTTAAGGAAAGATCCCAAAGCAGTTCTTGTCTTGCCTTGCAAAGGCCACAAGAACTTGGAAAAGCTGTAGCTTGGTAGAGAATTGAATTTGGGGTTTTTAAAGGCTGAACTGGAGTAACAACTGTTTGTTAATTCAAAATGGTGAAACTAGTAACTCAATGAGTAAGAATTATATGCAAAGTTTTGTTTTTGTAATCGAATTTAAACATGGAATACAGAATCTTAGTGTGATTCATCTGTGGTGGTATTGAAAAACTGGACCATTGTAGGCTTAAGTTTTTTTGTTTGAGATAAAATTTGGAGACATATTAGTGATTGCTTTGGAGTTTGGGGTTTTCTTTGTTTTCTGTGAACTGAATTTGGTCTGGTATTGTAATTTGGAGTTTGAGTTCAAACTGTTGTGGTTATCATTTGGTGGCTATGTTTGTATATTTTCTGTGTTGGTATATGGAGAGAATTGCCAAGGTATGTCGTTTTATCAGGTGTCTTGTTTCGGTGATGGTCTGGTGTGACAATAGTATTTCAAATGCCTAATATTTAGTAACTGGCATGTTATTTCATGTTTAAAGACTAAATATATGTGTAATGTTTTTATCCTTGGGGCTAAACATATAGTTGGGCAAAGATTTAGTTCAGATATAAGTAGTATAGTTGGATCAATCAACAATTAAAACAAAGAAAATGAGACCATTGAAATTAAGAGCTAATTTTTCCCCCTCCCCATTTTTGAAGTTGTTAATCACAACTTAAGTAATGTATTTACTCTAGGTTCACTTTGCTTTGAGGCTTAAGTATGTTTTTTTCACATTTTCATGAAGAATTCTTTCAAATGCTACAAAATTTTGTGTCTTATTGTGAACAGTATTTGGATAGTTAGGGTTTTTTTTTTTTTTAAAACATGTAAATCTCTTAAGAGTCCAAGTCTCTTTATTGTGGTTTTGCTTTGAGTGTTACGGTAGATGATGTGTCAGTACAAGTCAATGAGTGGGAAACTCTTGAGAACTTTTTAAAAAAGATTATTATTTAATTGAAACAAATTAATTTACATCTGATTTATTGTTGGTATTATTAAAAAGATTTGATGAAGCTTATTTTTTATTTGAATGGTCAGCTTTTTTTTTGTACCAAAGTCTCAAATAGTAACAATATAAATTTTGGTTATTGTGGTTTTGCCCAATGTTGAGTGTATTTAAAATGCTCCTTAATTTAAAATTGTGTAATTTAATACTCAAGTCTATTCAGACAGTAAACCTTTAAAGGAACTAATCAAGAATTCAAACTTTGGAATGATGTCTGAATGATCTGTAGTAGCAGTTGTGTCTACACAGATTAGTTTGGTAGCATAATTTTATATACTATTAATAATAAACCACTTGTTAATCTAAGGTCCTTTTCATGGCATTATTATATGATCTGTCATAACTACCCTCATTCTAGTCAGGCTTATTGTCTATCCATGGAGGTATTTACATGTCCAAATTAATATCTTTTATGTTTTTGTAGGTTAGAGCTACTCTTTACAGCTAATTGGAATGTAAATAATATTTTGACTTAAGTATGTGTAAATCTCCATGTGGAGGGGGCATCATCCATCCAGGGCAGTGTATTAATACTAGCTTATTCTCTTTGTGGTGGGTGTGTATGTTCCCTTTTTTGTCATTTTTGGGGACTTCATATATAGCTATGTATGAATGTGTACTTTTTAATGTATTCATCATCGTAATTGATTGGTATACTCTTTCCTGACTTTTCTTGATGTTGCTTAAATCAGTCAACAAGAAATATGTAGAATATGCCATTGAAAATCCTCAGAATGTTTTTTGGTTTTAGCTAAGTAGGTTTTTCTATCATAGTGACCATTACAGAAAATAATTGGATTTTATTCTGTTCCCTTTAGATACAGAACAAGTTAGTATTCCCAAAAGTCACTAGAATTTATTAAACACACACCATATACCTGGTGCTCTGGTCAGCCCTGGGAATATACAGAAAGGCCTGAAAAGGCTGTCCCTGCTCTGAAGACCCTCCCAGTATGTTGTTTATTTTAAAAATAGGGAAATTTTAAATGATGTTTAGATAATAACTTTTGGAAAGAATGAGGGTCCCTTCATTTCCTTAACTTGGGAAGTTGGAAAGACACTCCTGAAGGAATAGAATCTGTCTCTGACCATGCTGAATTGATGTCCACAAATGGAATAGGCATCTTTACAAGTTTTTAAATGATTTACCTGCCCTCCATTTTTACAACTGGAATGAGATAGGTGATTTGGCCTAAGGTTTGAATTTTATCTTTAAAAAAAACCAAACCAAAAAACACTTAACAGGATGAAGATCAGAGTAGGAAGATCATAACTTTTCTGATAACCTAAGGATATGAGAGCAAGGAAAGATTGAACAGTTAGGTAATCAGACAGCCACCTAGAACCTTTTCTTGTTTCATTTCTGTCCAACTTGGTGCTGCAGTATGTTACTACATGATAAGGTAAAAGAAAAGGGCATTGGACACTGCTTTCCTTAGTGTTAGCCAAAGACCCTAAGGGTATCCCAAAAGATTTTCTGCACACTATTAAACTCTATTAAGTCTTTTCCTGTTTTACTTTTACAGATACAAAGACAATACAATTTTAGAAATATAAGAACCTCACTTGTTCCTCCCCCCCCCCAAAAAAAAAACACAAATTCACATACTTAGTTTACTGAGTTGACATTATCCAGTTTTGATATATGAATTCCTTGGAATAACTATGAACTACTAACTAGTCTTGAGACTGATTTTTCATTGATGCCCATGTTAAATTACATTGAGAATAGCTAAGTGAATAGAAATGCCATGAAAGCAATCATTCAGTGCTAGTCTTTTTTTTTTAAAGAACTGGGCCCTTGGAACTTATACTATTCACATAAAAACCTTCATTTGGAAGTCTTCTTTGGGTAATTAACCATAAGTTTTATGATAATATTATTTGAGGTTTTATTTTATTTTGAAAGTCTATTCCGGTCAGTTAACTGGTCTTATAGCTTCATTTACAGTTTGAACTAAGAAAAGAAAAGCATTGTTACTATAAACCATAGATTTCTTCAGACCTTAGATAATAAAGTATGATAACTAAAACTATCAACAATTTTTAAAAAATTCTTTTATTCTGGACACTGTGCCTTATTTTAAGGTCAGAGGGAATGTGTATGTAGGCTTTTTAAAAATCACAAATGTCTCCTTTTACTTTCTTGAGTGCTCTTTTCCCCAATCAATAGCTAGATAAATGTGACTTTAGACTTTGTTAAATTTTTAAAAAATTAAAAACCTTTGTCTTCCATCTTGGAATCAATACTGTGTATTGGTTTCAAGGCAGAAGAGCAGTAAGGGCTAGGCAAAGTGACTTGTCCAGGGTCACACAGCTAGGAAGCATCTTGAGAGTTTAGATTTGAACCCAAGACCTCTAGTCTCTGGCTCTCAATCCACTGAGCCACCCAGCTGCTCCCTTGTTAATTGTTTAAAAATAGATTGTAACCAACCTTAGAAAATCCGAACATATATATGTTACTGTGTATGTGTATATTTACACATATTGAGATATGTGTATATACATGGGGAAACCAAAGCAGTTTTTATAGAAAACAAAATTCTCTAGGGAGAATGGAACTTAGATTAGAAGATATGGGACTCAGAACTTTTGAAAGTTTGTCTATAAACCCACTTGACTGCTTTCTCCTCATAACGCAGATCTGCATGTGATCTATCTTATTTTCCCTACATTTTAAAGACCATAGGATCAACTAGTTGTCTAAAACCTAGTTCTTAAGCTATTATAGTTTATTTCTTTTCACTTGGAAATATTAAAAACTTATTTCACTTTGGTCATTTTAAACTTTGGTAATTTTGATGAATTGAAATTAATGTAGTTTACTAATGAGGTAAATAATGTCAGCTTGAACTTTTTATATGATTAAAAATTTTCAGAATTTATGACATCAGATTAACCTTTCCTTTGTTGACATGATAAACCTACTATTTCATTGTTTTTGGAAATAAATTCTCTTAGCCACATGTATGGTAAGAATTTGGCTAGATTGAAAAAGAACTCAATCCAGTAATACTTAAAGGATCCATGATTTTTATTAATATACTTTAAAGTCTGAAGAAGATACTGACCCAAAATCCTGGTAAATCTTTGTACATGGTCTTTTGAATGTCCATAAAAAGGGCTTCCAAAATTAATTATGCTGCCAATTAATCTGGTGAGAGGACTGAACCTAGGCTGATCCTCAGGACAAATTGCTTTATATTTGAAGCCTTTTTAGTTTGGTAGGACTGGTCTGAAGCTTTGCCTTCTGGCCTCACCTTCACTCTCCAGTGTTACCTTACTTTCACAACATAATGAGGTATGGGGACTTGAGTATATTTTATTATTATCAACTCTGTAGTCACAGAATTTGAGGAATTGGAGGGGATTGCCCATATCTAGTTCAGTCTACACATGAAGGGAATACCCACTAGGATGTCTTTCAACAAGAGATCTTCCAGCTTCTGCTTGAAAACTTTCAGATTTTAGTTTATAGGTCAGCTTGTCTCCATATGTAAGTTGTGATATCATAAAGGAAATACTTTAGGTTTTCAATAACAAGAAACAAATTTAGGGGTCTTTAGGACTCTGTCATTGCTACCAAATAGGAATGAATGTCTTCTTCCCCCCCACATAAAGGAAAATAGCCAAACAGTGATTTTTAAAAAGATATTTCGAATTTCTTACCCCAGGATACACAGTCAGGCTTTTTATTCTTTGTACTAGATGCTTTCCAGTTTGATTCTGAAGCATTAATAAGGCTTATTTTCCCTCTTCAAATGATCTCATATTTACTTACATGCTTATTAAATATCTTCCCAGTAGAATGGAAACTCTTTGAAGACAGTGCCTATTTTCTTTGTCACTTGTATTTCTTGAATGTAGCTCACTTCTTCATACACAATAGTCATTTATTTTGATTCAACATTCTTAATAATGTCAGCTAGAGAAATATTTTTGAATTGAAAAATGGTTGCTTATAAATTTTAAGTATCATGCACATAAAATTCTGTGACATTCAAGAAAGTCAAGAAATGAGAAGAGTGTTTTGACTAGTGTTCTAGGTCTTTGTAAATCTTGTGTTGTTGGATAGGGTTGGGGAGGTGTGAAGAATGAGGTGGACAGGAGCAGCCTGAGTGCTTGCATAATCACTGTAGGCCCTTTTCCTTTTCTGGAGGCTTGCACAGACCTGGGAAAACCCATGGTGCTGACAAAACAAGTTTAAAAAGAGGCTTTTTATTTTTTTAGCAAGAATATCTCCAGCATTCTGAATTTTTGGGGAAATACAGAGCTTTAGTCATGGATTTGTTTTATTGTTTGGATGGCATAGGAGATGTGCTACTGTTGTGCTTTGGTTGATTTAGGTCTAATTTTAGAGTTACCTGGGGGCACTGAGAAATTAGGTGACTTGCTTAGGATCACATAGGCAGTGTGACAGGCAGGACTTGAAACTGAGCCAGCTCTGTCAACTACAACTCTGGTACTTATATGACAAAAAAACATAGATTATGAAAAAGGACAGCCTTTTTCATAAGTGAAATGCAGAGCAGCATGTTTCAGACTTGAGTATGCAATCTAATTTCATGATTTTCTTTTCCCTTTCAGGTTGCTTTTTTCTCTTCATGCTGTTTTATCAATAGAGTTTTATTTTTATCATGCTGTTTTTTAAGTTTAGTGCTGTTTTAGACTAACAGTATGTTAAATTTTGACTTACTCTGTGTTTTATCCTCTGCAAATCTGTTCTGTAAATTTTTTCATACATTTAGCTTAATTGTACTCTGTTATATCAGGAAAGATTTGAAATTTGAAAAAAAAAAGCAACAAGAATGGTGGCAAGATCTCCAATCTTTTGACCACTTTTTTATTCAAGGCTATCTTTTCCACTCTGGATATGCTTGCCTCTATACCTAGTCTTCAGGGTCTGTCAATTTTCAATTTAGTAAACATTGAATAAACATCTGCTTTAGGCAAACACTAGTAGGTATATAAAGACAAAGATAAAAGTTGTGCCTTTCTTCAAGTTTAGCTTCCCAAGGGGTACTGGTTTAAAGGAGAGTGGTGGGGCTGGAGTTAGAGAAGTATATGCCACATACTTAGGTCAGTGTAATAATAGAAGGGAGACAGGAATAAAGATTGGATCCCCAATTTCACTGATATAGAGAACTCTCCTCCTGGGCCCTGAAGGTCCTTGTACTGAATTAGGTTGATGCCTTTTCTGCTTTAGCATACTAAATTGTGACTTCTTGGTTGCTGGGGAAATGCAGTCCATTTGAATCAGAAGTAACTTGAATCCCAGCCTTCATGGTTTTGAGGCCAGTTCTGGGTTTTGACTGAGACTTGTTGAAGGAGTATCTCCATTGAACTTTTGAAAGAAGAGCAAGAAGGGGAAGACTTTCTGAATGAATTGAGACAGAAGACATGTCAGATTGGAAAAAGTTAATAATCCAATTAATGGTAAAAAAAAAAAAACCTGGCAAGGTAGGTTGGAGTCAGATTGTAGATAACTTTAAATTTTAGATTAAAGAAGTAGCAATAAAGGGTGGCTGAAGGTTTTTGAATTTAGGATTTGGTTAGTTTATTTTGACAGTAAGTAGTGTGAAGTATGTATCAAGAGATCAGGAACTAGGGGCAAGGAGTGTCCAATTTAGAAGCTTTTATAAGCCTGAATTAGAATAGCAAACATTTAAAGTTTCAAGTACCTTGTTTCAAGTAGTTTTCTGTCAGATGTGACAGAAATAGGTAAATTTGGAGGAGAGAAAGATTTAGGAAGAAAAATGAATCCAGTATTTTTAGGCATGAGTTTAATCCAAATAGTTGTCCAACTGGCTATGTGGAATTGAATAGATTTAAAAGAGATTAGAGCTGGATAATTACCAATATTTATATTTATATGATGCTTTAAGGTTTGCAAAGAACTTTAATACATCTTATTTGATTCTTGGAAAAACTAAGTACTTGTTGGTATTATGCTTATTTTAAAGATGAGAAAACTCAAGCTATTGGTTTTTTATCCAGATCTTCACTTCTGACTCCCAAGTCGTCTAATATTCTTTCCCTTATGACACACACTGCCTTATAGATTTTGGAGTTTATTTATTTAAAACTGATAATTAAAAGCATGAGAGCTGATAAAACTTAGCACAAAGGATGGAAGAAGACATGGTGGCCCAGGAAGGAGAGTTGGTGATGTTCCAGTGAAACAGTAGTCAAACAGGTAGGAGAACCAAAAGGAACAATGTAATGTCATGTAATTCAAGAATGTGTGAGTAATTACAAGGCAGGTAGTGAGCAATATTGAGTTATAGAGAGATTAAGGACAGAGAAAGGACACGAATATAGAAATTAAGGGATCCAGGTTTGGGTTGTGATTCTGCTAAGATACAAATCCACTTTTCACTCATTTGATAGTTAAGAAAGGGTTAGGTAGGTCATGAATTGAGGGGAGATGTTGAACTAGAAGGCCAGGATCTTCAAGAAGAGAGCAAAAGAGGGGCAACTATGGCTCAGTGGATTGAGAGCCAGGGCTAGAGACAAAAGTTCAAATCTGGCCTCAGACATTTCCTAGCTATGTGACCCTAGGCAAGTTACTTAACCCTCATTGCCTAGCCCATACCACTCTACTGCCTTTAGAACTGTATAGATTCTAAGAGGAAGGTAAGGGTTTTTATAAAAATTAAAAAAGCAAAAGGAATGTGAAAGTCTCAGGAAGGCAGAGAGGTTCACATAGGGAGGAAGACAATATCTGGTGCTGAACTTGAGAGGAAGGAGAATGACTGGAGACCACAACCTCCATGAGGATAGGGATTCAAAGACTATGAAGGAGAGTTTCTGAATTTTTTTCAGCAGTGTCAACATCCTGTTGTATCTATTGCCCTGGCCCATAAGGAATTCTTTTCTCTACTTGTCTTTCTGATGAAGGTGGAGGAGCCAGCTTGGCCATATTTTCATTGCATTATTTTTGATTTGATCTTCCATTTGTACTGCAGGTTGACCTTGTCTATGCTGTTTTTCTGTTGCTGTTTATTTTGCTCTTTAGCAGTTTGTATTTTTCTCTGCTTTTCTGAATTAATATTTTCATGATTTATACAGTAGTAAATTACTATAGGGCAAGTAAGTATTGAAGTGGATATAGTGCCAGCCCTGGGTGTCATGAAGACTTGATTTCAGATGTGACAAATCACTTAACCTTGTTTGCCTCAGTTTCTCATCCATAAAAATGAGCTAGAGAAGGAAACCCACTCCTGGATCTTTGCCAAGAATAACTCAAATGAGGTCACAAAATATTGGGCATGCCCGAATAACTTACTGTGTGCCAAGCACTGTAGATATGACAATATTCTATTATATCTGTTTTCTATAGTTTGTTGCATGTCCTAGTTGTCTCCCTTTATTCCCTTTCTGTCCTATCAGTTCTAAAACAGAAGAGCAGTAAAAGTTAGGCATTTGGGTCTAAGTGCTATATCCTCCAAGGTCATGTAGCTAGGATGTGTCTAAAGCCAGATTTGAACCCTGGTCCTCCTCACTCCAGGCCTGGCACCCTTCCATTGTTGTACTTAGCTGCTTCTAGTCACTTTCTTAGAATAAATTGAAATTGCTTTCCAGAATTATTGAACCATTTCACAGGTTTGTCTCTAATATGGACAATTTGTTTTTCATTCATGAATGTTTGGTTGTATATAATCTCTGGTTCTTTGAGCATTTTATTTGGTCGTGGGGCTTGGTCTATGTGGGATTTAAAAAAAAAGGTTTGTGGGAATTCCTGGGCTTTGATGGTTAGAAAATTAAATAAGGCATTGTTGGATACTCTTGCCTTTTTTCCTTTTTTTGCTGGAATATTTTTATTTTAGGATCTACTAAAATACTTAAATTCTTAGCATATATAGTAGAACCAGTTGATTCTATTTAAAACAAATAAACAACACCATCCAAGAAAAGCTAGACTGTTGCCTATTTACTTTGAAGTTGTTTGGACCATTACAAGATGCATTTATTTTCCTAAAGGGAAGCCATATTCTCCACTTCTAGACAGTTACAGAAATTCTTTGTATTAGTATATGAACTTTTATATATTCTTAAAATAGACTTGACAGAAATTCTGTACTTCTATTTTCACATGATCTGAACAAATAATTTTGAGACCTACACTTGGGGCACTTTAGGGATTATTCAAATAAGATTGTGCCTATTCATGTTATGATGTCAAGCATATTTCTTAGTGTTACTTAATTTTTAATAAAAAATATACTAATATATTTTTACATGTATACTAAATACATGTATACTAAATATTAGTATACATGTAGCTTGCATTTTGACAATGAAAGGAATAATTTTTAAAAACTTAATGTACTATATAATGTAAGGTATAAACTGAAAGGCTGGATTATAATAGTAATTTTTGTCTTCTAGTACCAAATTATAAGTATTAAATATTAAAAGTACAATATTTCTCCCACATATTGTCTTGTTTTGTATTTACTATTACCTACACAATTATGCATATGATAAAAGATAAACTTTCAGTTTGTAGAAGGTATTAGATCCTGCCAAAGATATAACTAATCCCATCCCTCCACCCCCATTTTATGGAAAGTTACTATTGATGGGTTAGAGAATCTGGAACATGTCATTTTATTGAACAAGTGCTCTATTGGGATGGATTGAAGTTGGAAAGGACCACATTTTGGTCCTAAGCATGTACAAAAATAAGGAAAATTGGTTTTCTCAAGGTAAAGTTGTTTATTTATTTATTTTTTCATCCTTGAAAGTCCACAGCAAGGCCCCTCAGTGGATTGAGATCCATACCTGGAGATGGTAGGTCCTGGGTTCAAATCAAGATGCAAATGCTTCTAGCTGTGTGACCCATGGCAATTCATTTAACCTGAATCACCTAACCCTTACTGCTCTTCTGCTTTGGAACTCATACTAGATTCAATCTATCTCCAAGCAGAAAGAAGATGAATACTTTCAGTTGAAGTACACAATCTACCATAATTTAGGACTTAAGAGTAACAGTTCTCAAAGTTTTTGGTCTTTGGACCCTTTTACAATCTTCAAAATAATACCCTAAAGAGTTTTTTGTATGTGGGTTATTGATGTTTACCATATTAGAAATAAAAATTAGTAGTATGATAACGGGTTCACAAGAGATTTGAACACAATTGAAAATAAGAACTGAACAGTAAATATGATGAAAATAGTTTTTTAGACTTCAGGGACCTTCAAGACCCCCCCAAACCCTATATTGAGCTCTACTGATTTTGTAGGATCATTGAATTAGTGCTGCAAGGTACCCAGGCTACATATTTTCTCCAGGAGATAAGAACAAGGTGAAATGATTAAAGTTTTCAGGCTTTTGTTTTGATAATTTCAGGAAGATCTTGGTTCAAATCCTTCCTTATTAACTTCCAATTTGACATTGGATAAAACACTTAACCTGTCTCAGTGCTTATTTATAAAGTGGGAATATACTGATAAATATTCTGCCTCCTGTGGTTGTTGGGAAGTTGAGAAATGTAAAAGTGCTTTACTGTATAAATGTTAGTGTTTTGTTTCTTACTGACTTGAATTTAAATTTTAGACTATAAGTTTTAAGACAATATTTAGAATGAATTTGGTGTATTCTCCCTTCTCTTAGGCTATATTAAGGAAAAAGGCATTTTGAGTTAAAACATTTATGGTGTCAAAATGTTTTGCCAGATAGTCTTTGAGTTCTGTGTTCAGAATTTACTGATATAGTCTTCGAGTTCTGATTTTCTACCCATGTTGTAAAGACAATCTAAGGGAAAAACCCAGCGTTTAACCATGTCTTTAAATTAGAGGAGGATGTGAAATGCTACTTAATCAATTTTACTTAGGAATCATTCTTGTAATCAGGTCACTTATAACTTAAAGATGATAAAACAGGGGGGGGGGCAGCAAGGTGGCTCAGAGGATTTAGTGCTAGTCCCAGAGACAGGAGGTCCTGGGGGGTCAAGTCCTAGCTGTGTGACCCAGGGCAAGTCCCCCATTGCCTAGCCCTTACCACTGTTCTGCCTTGGAACCAGTCTAGAACACAGTATAAATTCCAAGAGTGAAGGTAAGGATTTTAAAAACGGAATAAAGAAAAATTAAAATGTAGAGGAAAAAATTTGTGCATGCTACCTGTAAGGATTAAAAAAAAAAAAGCATAGGCACTAGGTGATTTATTTTGCTTGTAATGTCCTTATTCCTATATAATTTAAAAAAAAAAAAAAACTTCTTTGTTAACCATCAACATAAAATGTATTGGAGGACACATAATTTTGCATTTCTTCAATTGAACAGTATAGTTTGTATCTACCTAATTGTTCCAGGTCAAATGGATTTGCAGTGTTTCCTTAACTAAATGTTGAATTAACTTAAGAAACTGCTTGCATTAGTTCTCTAAAAAACATTAAATATTTCAGTTAAAATCAAGGAAAAGCAAACTAGAACAATGCCAGAGTAGAATGGGCTATCCCAGGAGATAATCTCATTGAGTTTTTCTTTTTCTCATTTGAAGTCTAATATAATAGCACAATCTGAATATCCAGTTTAGGGGATGTTGAAAATTTATTTTCTCTCTCCCACTCTAGACCCCTCCCTCCTCATTTGAGAATGAAAGAAAATCAAATTCTCTGTTGTAAACATGTAGAGTCAAATTAAAAAATAATTCTGCATTGGCCATGGAGTGGGGACCCTCCCCCCCCCCCCCCCATTTCACTCTATATTCCTGAATCTGTTAATTAGATGTTGGGTAGTAGCACATTTCAATGAGTCTAAAGGAATGATGTTTGATCATTATGCTGATCAGTCCTAATTTTTTCAAAATTGTTTATCTTTGCCATATTGATGTCATAAAAATATGCTCCTGGTTCTATTTATTTTACTCTGTATTGCTTTATTTCAGTCCAGGTTTCTCTGAAACTATCTTCTTTATCTTTCTTAATGTTCCATCATATGGTGTAACTTGATTAGCATTTTCCAGTTTATGTGTACCTCAGATTCCCCAGATTCCCAGTTGCCATTTTACAAGGAGCTTTAAATATTTTTGTACATTCTAGGGACTTTTGCTTAAAACTAATCCCCTGCCTTAATCTGTTGTTCCTCTAATTCCTCCTATTCTCTTTCTTTTGAATGAAATATATATTTTGTGTTTTGTGTTAGTTCTCTTTTGACTACTTCAGATGAGTTAGATTCAATTCCAGCTGTGCCCTTCCCCCATCTCTTCCTCTTATAGATATCTACTTTCTCAGCCTGATTATGTGGTAAATTTTTCAAGCCCTTCCCTTTTTAAGAAATTTCATTCTTATTTTCCATTCTTAAGATTATCAAGACATAATAAATGATCTCTAATGTTGATAATGTTTTGGGGAGACAAATATATCATCTTCCCATATTTAAATGTTTAGTACCTTATAATTGTTTACTCATGTTTGTCTTTTATTCATTCATTCAGTAATTTTTCTTAGTGCTTGTGTTTGAATTTCAGAGAGTCTATGCAGTCCTGGTCTTTTCATCAGGAATAATTAAAGCTCTCTTTCATTGAAGATTCATTTTCTTTCTCTTTGGTAGTAGTGCCTATGTCATTCCAAACTGCTTTTTTTATTAGTACAAATTTAAATAGTGAAAGAGTAGAGATTCCTAATAAGTAATCCTGATACTAGGTTCTTGGATTCTTTCTGGTTGCTTGAAGTATATTTTCTTTGACCTAGAAGCTCTGGATCTTGGCCATAATATTTCTGGGAGTTTTCATTTTGAGATTTCTTTTAGGAGGTGACCAATGGTTTCAATATCCACTTTTGGTATCTGGTTCTAATTTCTTGAAAAATGCATATGTGTGGTCAGTCTCTATTTCTCATTTAGGCAGCCTTAATATAAAGGTCAGTAATTTATTCAGTCTTTTGACCTTGTTTTTTAATATTTCTCCATGTTTCATGGTTTCATTTGCCTTTGGCCCATTCTAATTTTGAAGAAATTTTCTGTTTAGGCAAGGCTTTAATTAAGCAGTTTAATTTACCCTTTCTAATTCTTTAGCTTTTGTTTCTTTTCAAATAATTTTCTCTAGTACTTTTTATTTCATTTATTGAAAAGATTTCAATTCTTTAAGAATGAAATAAAGAGGGGGAAGCTAGCTTAGTGGATTGAGAGCCAGACCTAGAGACTGGAGGTCTTGGATTCAAATTTGATCTCAAGATGCTTCCTAGCTGTGTGACCCTGGGCAAGTCACTTTTAACTCCCCACTGCCCAGCCCTTACTGCTTTTCTGCTTTAGAACCAGATTCTA
The DNA here is from genome assembly GCF_027887165.1 of Monodelphis domestica. Classification (NCBI taxonomy): domain Eukaryota; kingdom Metazoa; phylum Chordata; class Mammalia; order Didelphimorphia; family Didelphidae; genus Monodelphis; species Monodelphis domestica. The sequence goes on along the minus strand of NC_077233.1, from coordinate 36,150,776 downwards.
AGATTGAAGGTAAGGGTTTAAAAAAAAATTAAATAAAGAAAAATTAAAATATAGAGGAAAAAATTTGGATTTGTACCCCCAACTGTGATTTCTTTGCGGTTTTGCTTGTTGATGTTTAGGAATCATTCTTTCCTGGGTTTTGATGTCTTAAGCCATAATAGCTCTCTTATGGTGGGCTTCTTTTTTTTTTTTATTCATTCTTAAAACCTTATTCTTTACTTTGAACTTGAGGGCAGGTATTGTGTACTTCCAAAGGGGTGATCCGGACTGGTCCTGCAGAATGTTTCTAGACCTATCTGGATTTAGGACCTGTTCCCAAAGTGGTCTGATCTAGGGCCAAGTCCATTGCCCCCTAGTCTGAACCAACAGTATATTGACTAATTTAGTTGGGAAGCTCTGTCCATTAGTGGGAAGGCAATTGTCCTGCTATATACATATAATTTGGCCTTGTCAGATCATTTCTAAGATACTGTCTTCTTATTTGGACACTATATTTTAGGAAGGACAATGATAAAAGAGGATAATGAAGGGTTTAGAAATTAGATATAGAAGATGTATATCAATATACATAGATAGAGAAATTATCAAAAGTTAGCCTAGAGAGGGAGACGTGGGAGACATGATAACTTCAGGTACTTGAAAGGTTGTTTAAAGGTTGTTTTTCAGTAGAGTGAGAACTATGAGCTTGACTCAGAGCAGTAGTAGAAGAACTGGGTAAACGTGGTGGAAAAGCAAATTTAACCTTGGCATAATGGAATTTGCAGAGATTCTCAGCTGTGAGAGGGGGATATAGTTTTTTTCATTGGAAAGCAGTTCTAGTGCCACATGCATCTATTTTATTTTTTTATTTGCCCATTATACCTAAAGAAAAGAGGGGAAAAAACTCATTTTTTTGAACACAGGGCCAATACTGAAAATTTTCTAAACAAGAGGAACCTTCCTTAACCAGTGAATGGCTTTGGAAATTTGCTTTTGCTGAAGACTTGATAATCTTAATGAATTCAACCTAAAATTACAAGGCAAAATAGCACTTACTGAACTTAAGTAAAGTCAGTCTGTGATCCCTGAAGTGTTTGAATCACTGAACTACTTTACTTGCTGTGCTGTCAAAAGTTAAAACAAGGAGCAAAATCTCATTTCTTACACACATTTACAGTGGGTGGTTTTTCCACCCTAAACTACAGTTCCAACAATTTTCCAGACCATATTTCATAATTAATTTGATTATGCAGTTGATAAGCTTCTACTTTATATTTCATTGGAAGTGATTAATCTGCAATGTAATGACAAGCAAAAAGGCAAGTAACAAGAGAAGGATCTAATAGAACTTTACAAATGCCTTCCAAGTGATGAATACGCTCAATCAAAATCATATGCTTATGGATTTATACCAATATTTAGAAGTACCTATTTGTGTGAGAAGACATTTTCAGGGGGGCACCTGGATAGTTAAGTGTATTAAGAGCCAGGCACAGAGACTGGAAGTCCTGGGTTCAAATCTGCCCCCAGACACTTCCAAGCTGTGTCACTCTGGGCAAGTCACTTGATCCCCATTGCCTAGCCCTTACCATTCTTCTGCCTTGGAGCCAGTACCCAGCATTGACTCCAAGATTGAAGGTAAATGTTTAAAAAAACAAACAGATGCACATTTGAAATCAAATTTAATGATAGGGAGCACTTTGTATCTCAAATAGGTTGAAATGTTATTTTCCACAAAAGAATTCTGAGAAGACTTTTATTCCAAAACATACACTCCGTGGTGGTTGTTATAGTTTGAGTTTGTGGAATTGTTTAGAACTCTTTGTACAGGTAGTAACTATATAAATCTTTGATTTTGCCTCTTGGCCCTCAAAGCCTAAAATACTTATTACCCTACACATTATGGATTTTGCTTCAACCTTTGCTCTGACAAGTCTTTTCCTTGTCAGCAGCTTACTTGGATTTTGAACCAAATAGTGAGTTGGGGTCAAAAGTGATCTTGTCTTAAATGATTCCAAATTATTTCCTTTTTCTATTCCCTTTTTTAAAAACTGAATATTTTTAGATTCAAGTTTTGTCTCTTCTATCTTCCCCCTCAGGGGAAAGCAAGAAATACAAGATCCTGTTATAAATACATGTATCAGTAAAGTAAAACAAATTCAGACATTAGCTGTATCCAAATGAACTGTACTAGAGATTTGTCTCTATGGAAGAGTTAGATATAGCATGTTCTAGATTGAGTTCTTTGGAGTCATTTGCTCTGATCGTTATGTTGCTCATAGTTCCTATTGTTTTTTTTTTTAAACAAACATTTAAGAAAACCTTTACTTTCTGTCTTGGAATTGATCCTAAGCATCCAAGGCAGAAGAGTAGAGTTAAATGACTTGCCCAGGTTCACACAGGAAGTATCTGAGGTCAAGTTCCAACCCAGAACCTACCATCTCCAGGCATGGTTCCTATACTTTGAGCTAACTGCTCTATAACATATTCATTTAAAAAAAACTTTTTCTCTCTCCTAAACATATACCCCATTCATTGAGAAGAGAAGAAATATGATCAATTATGTATGTCAAGTCATGTAAAACAGTTCTACAAAGTTGCTTGTCTTTTACAGTATTGCTGCTATTATATAAACTGTTCTGCTCTCCTCTGCATCAGTTTATACAAATCTTCACAGGTTTCTTTGAGATTTTCCCCATATCATTTATTCTAGTACATATACAGACCCTCATAACTAAGTAAATTTACATTATACACATTTGACTTTACATAATGAATTCTGAAAGAAATACTCATTCTAAAGAAACACCTATGCTAATTTTCTTGTCTCCAAGTGTGCTTTCTCTCTTGTCTCCAAGTGCGCCTTTTATTAAGCATCCTTTCCCCTCAAGCCCTAAAAAAACAAACTTCCAAGTGAAAGCAGAAAGACACAAATCTCCAGAGAGGAAACTCCACTTTGTTACGCCTCTGTGTCACCTGGTCTGTACTTTTCTGAGTCTGGTTCTTCTCCCATCCCCCCTTCTCAGTTTTTCCTCTTGGTTCTGGCCAGGATCCAAGTGGTCCTTCTTCACTTCATCGTACTTTCTTTGACCTGGCCCTCATGTCCTTGAGCTGTGTGCCATCCCCATCCCTCCATAGGCCTTATCCCTCTTCTTCCCTCCTTCCTTTCCTTCTCCATACACAGATCTATGGAATGATCTGCTTAATGTAAAGCAAAACCTGCCTGTGCTGGTACTTGTTTATCTATTTCTCATTTGATTGGCATCCACTTTTTTGCTACCACAAGAAGCCTACAATAAATCTTTTTTGTACATATGACCAAATTGTTTCTCAGAGATTTTACTAGTTGAGAATTACATTAGCCCTGAATTAGTGTGTCCTTTCAATTGTTATCCTTCATCTTGGTCAATTTTCAACATTTCTCTACTTCCTGATTGCATAGGTATGAGGCAATCTCTGTTCATTCAGTTTTTGATTTTTAGATTTTGAGCATTTTTGAAGATGGCTAGCATTTGAGCTTTTGAGAACCATTTTTTCTGTTTATTTGGTAATAGCTCTTTCAAGGTCATAGAAGTTGGATGTCAGATTTGAGTTTCTTTTCCTTCCTAAAATCAATTATTTTAAAACAATTTCATGTAAAGCACATTGTACATCAGAATTAATGGAAGTATATCCAGATTGAAGACAATGTCATTTGGATTTCTTCTGTTTGTCCAATTAATTTTTCTTTCTTTTTCATAATTAGGAAACTTTATTGTATCTTGAAGTGTTCCAGTTTTTATCGTATTATCTATAATGCATGTTGACATAAAAATAGGTATAGTAAAAAGAACCAATCATGAATATTAATAGCTATTGATCATTTGTTATGCTCTCTAGGGGCATAGATCAACAGTCAACTAGATTAAGTGACATTCTTTATTTAAGAATCTTTGTTGACTTGATGCTTTTACCAGTCCCAAATTATATTGCATCCCAAGTTATATTAGAATTTCTTTAGGAGTAAGTTCTTAGGAAGCAGAGAGCTTAGGGTGGAAAGGAATAGGATGCAGAGGAAAGGAAAAGGAAGACAACATTTTTTTAAAGTTTAAATAGTTTTGTAAGTTATAGACTAGAGGAGGTAGGTGTTGTAAGTGGCTCAGTGGATTGAGAGCCAAGACTAGAGACCAGGGTTCAAATGTGACCTCAAGACACATTCTAGCTGTGTGAACCATGATGTCATTTATCCCCCATTGCCTGGCCCTTGCTGCTCTTTCTGCCTTGAAACCAATACACAGTATTGATTCTAAGATGGAAGTTAAGAGTTTTTTGTTTTAAAAAAAGTAATATATTTAGAGTAGTTAAAAGTTGAGGTATTTTTAAAAATAAGCCTGAAGAAGCACTGTTCTAAACTAAAAAGTAATCAGTTTTGTCATCAGAATTTTGATTTTGACCAACTCTAGCGGTCCTCTACTTCAACTGAAAGAATACATTTTGCATGACTGGCACACTTGTTTTCTACCATTAATTATACAGTATTTGAATAAATGTAACCTCTTTACTTCCTGGAAACTTTGGATTATATGGAACACTTTGAGGCATGTTAAACCAGAGAATTGTTTAAAGTCACTATTTGTCAAGTCCTGTGGTATTAATGCATATTACATCTGGTGAGGTAACTTTATCCTACTGAAAACCTGCAAGTATTCCTTAACTTAAGGGTTTGCTAGAGCATTAAGAGGACTTGTCCTTTAATCTCCACAGGGAAAGATTGGAATTCCTTGCTGACTGAAAGCCTAATTCACTTCTCAACTAAGCCATACAACAATTCTCCAGTTCTTTGGCTACCTCAATGCCCTAGGCAAGGCAGAAAATGATAGTTGCTAGTTAAGTTTAAAATTATATTGGAATTCTAGAATGCTTAATGTGTTCATGAGAGGTGCCATATTGGAGGAGTGCTTTTAAAGAACATTTTTGTTTTACAGTGAATAAGAAACAGGGAGGGATGCTTTTGTATTCTCTGTACCTTTCAGTAGGCATGTGACCATACAACTAAAGGTAACTCAAAATGGATATTTGAACCACCTAGACCACATGATCTAGGTTACATAATAAACAAATTTGAAGAGCAAGGAAGAATTTACATTTTAGATCTGTGGATAGAGGTCAGGACTAACAAATGGGTATACATATACCTATGTATCTATCTATCTGTTTATTCCTTCATTTATTTATCTAAACAAACTCTTACCTTGGTTGCAAGGCAGAAAAGTAATATGGACTAGGCAATGAGAGTTAAGTGACTTGTCTAGGGTCACATGGCTAAGTGTCTGAGGCCAGATTTTAACCTAGAACCTCTGGTTTCTAAGCCTGGCTCTCAATCCACTGAGTCTTCTAACTGTGTGGCCTTACCCCCCTCCCCCTCTTAGAAGAATTTCTGAGTTACTCTACAATTTTTTTTTATCAACAAGTATTTAATCTCCCTCCCACCCAACCCTCTTTAAAAAGAAAGGGGGAGAAATCTTTTTAACAAATATGCAGTCATATAAAATTAGTGTTTTTATTAACCTTGTCTAAAGATTAATTCATTCTGTATCTTGATTAAGTGGAAATGACCAAAACGTGGGGTAGTGACCATACTAACTGAAGGGATAGCTTGGAATGTAGTCTGTTTGCCCCAGTCTAAACAAGAATAGATTTCACATTCTCATTTGTAGGTAGGATTCCTAAGAGGGCTAAAGGGATACAGGAATGTTTTCAGGAAAACTTTGACTTTGAAGGAAATATCTTTGACAGAGAAAAAAGGATTTGCAAAAAAAAGCTCATTAATGACCTCAGAATTTAAAGGAATATAATATATAAAGTCATAGTAAAGGTAACCAAGGAATTCAGAAGTGGCATGGTCATACAAAGATCATATTAGCAAATGTAACCAATATGAGCTGATACCAAAAAAAAGGCAAAAATGCTTGAGAAAATGGCACATGCATATGTGGAATATAGGAAAATCTGGGGAAGTACACTATTTTCCTGGTTCTGAAAATTATATGAAATTATAATGACCAGTCCTGAACCGAAAGAAGACAATAACATGGCGTGGAACATTAAGTAATGTCGGACTTCTGTATTTGTTAGCTTGTAGAACCTTTTGTTATAGATGGTGGTTGTGTGTCTGTGTGTGTGTGTGTGTGTGTGTATAGAGCTAGATAATATAGGTCATAGATAATATAAAAATAACAAATCAACAAAATTTTATTTTTTTAGTAGGACTTACATGTTAACTAAGAAGTCATAGGAATGAGGATTCCTGTTTTGCACATATAGGAAGATAAATAAATGGGAGAAGTCAGAAATTGCTGTGTTCGTTTTTCTTCCTTTTTCTCTACTTCTAAGCTTTTATCTTTGTACTAAGAAGCATTATAGTACTTGACAAATTAAAATACCACATCCAAATTTATACAAATAACTTGAAAATACTACTTACATTTATATATTGCTTCAAGTTTAGCAAAAGTGTTTACATACTTCATCTCATTCGCTCCACAAAACAGCCCCTATGACGTTTATCTGATAGCCTTAAGATCCCCATCTCATAGATGAGAAAACTAAAGCTCGTAAGTGCTAATAAGTGTTAAGAGATGATGATCTTTGAGAAATAAGGATTAAAAACAGATTATAGGGCTAGGGGTAGGAAATTTTTTCTTAAAGCATAAGAAGGTTAATATTTCTCAAAATTGCTTTGTGAGATTGATGCATGTTCCTACTAAAAATCCTGAACAGATTATTAAAGAACCTGGAAGTACTTGGGGGAAAAAAGGAAGCTTGACCATTAAAATACCAAAATAGGTTTATTAAGAACCATGTCGTGCAAGATTAATTTAATTTCATTTCCTTTGGGTGGGGGCAGCTAGTGGATTCAAGGGAATGCACAGTATTGCTTTTTTTTGAAAGTTCCTTTAGTTTTCTTTATTGAAAGATGTTAGAAGATACCACAGACAAGAATACAGTCTGATGGGTTTAGAACGGATCAAGTCAACTGAGAAGGAAAAAAAGCAACAAAGCACAGTCCATCTGGTACTTTTTTTTTTTTATCAAGTATTTGGAGTGAATGCTTTTGATGCTTTTTTGATGCTTGGAGTGAATGCTTTTAATTTGTAGATGGCACAAAACTGAGAGCTAATATGTTGGGTGAGAGAAATGAATCTTGAAAAAATTCAAATAGTCTGGAAGTGTGGGGAAGAACAGCATTGAAGTTATTTACAAATTACTTGAGTTTTTAAAAAGTCATCAATAATAATAGCATTTGTGTAGCCTAAAGCAAGAGTCCCCAAACTTTTTACACAGGGGGTCAGTCAGTTCACTGTTCCTCAGACCTTTGGAGGGCCAGACTACAAAAATAAACTATGAACAAATCCCTATGCACACTGCAAAATATCTTATTTTAAAGTAAGAAAACAAAACAAAACAAAATGGGAACAAATACAATATTTAAAATAAAGAACAAGTAAATTTATATCAACTGACCAGTATTTCAATGGGAACTATGGGCCTGCTTTTAGCCCCCCCAAAACAGGGGGTGTCTTATAAAACACCCAGTGGCAGTGGTGGGCTTCTCACAGTAGAGGCCCACTGCTGATGTCACAGGCCAGATCACCAGTATCTGATGCCTGTATACAATACTGGAGGTTATGCTGGGCCTGTAACACTGTATACAGTTGTCTGGGATAGCGGAGGCTGCAGCATTGACTGTGATGGGCCTGTCACACCTTGCACAGGCCCATCACTGCCCACCACTTTATGGGGCAGAATACCCTCCCCCAGATCACCATGCTGACATCTTCCATTGTGCAGCCACATAATCCTTATCGAGGCGCCTCCTTCTCATTCAGTTACTCTCAGAACAAGACACCATACAAAGGATTATGTCATGGGAAGTAGTGCTGTACGTGAGTGATGCGCCACATACAGTGCTCCTCTCACTGACTTCTGGAAGTGTGGTGGGGGCCAGATAAATGGCCTCGGGGCTGCATGTGGCCCACAGGCTGTAGTTTGAGGGGACCCCTGCCCTAAAGGTTTGCAAAGCATTTTACATATATATCTTATTTGACCCTCACAACAATCCTGGGAGGGAGATGCTTTTAATTTTTGTTTTTTTATCCCCATTTTGGAGATTGGGAAGCTGAGGTGATTTTAAATGATTTGCTCAGGGTCACATACTTGGTAATTGTCTGAAACAGTATTTTTCTTCCTGACTCCAAAACTCTTTCCACTAAAACACCTGTGCAGCACTGTGTGTATATATGTGTGTGTATGTGTGTATGTGAGACAGAGAGACAGAGACAGACATACACCCCCCGTCCCCCCCCCCCCCACACACACACACGACAGGCAGTCACAGACACAACACGCACAAGCTTCCATGATCATAGTTTTTTTTAAAGGTGCTTTTAGAAGTCATCTAGCCCAGATAACTTCATTTACTTATTCCCAAGTATTTGAACTGCCAATCTCTGGATCCCATAACTGTTGCTGTTTCATCTGTCTAGGTCAGTGATGGTGAACTTATGTCATGGGTGCCAAAGATGGCACACTGAGCACTCTCTGTGGGCACCTTCCCCCCCTTGTTACTAGAAAGGTGGAAGGACTCCAGCATAGCTGCTCTCCCTTTCTGTCACACCTGATGACATTTTTTCACATTCCTGCCCCCTCTGCCCAGCAACCAATGGGAGCGCACAAGGGGGTAAGGTGGACCACTCCCTCCTCTAGACTCCTCACTTCACCTAGCAGCCCAGTGGGAGAGCTTTTTTTCTCCCCTGTGTGGGATAAAGGAGGCAACACCTGGCACTTGGTTGGGGAGAGTTACTCCCTCTCTAAAAGGTTCACCATCATTGGCCTAGGTTCTATAGGCCAAACCATCCACAGAATGAATGTTATCTCCAGAACCCTTTACAATTGCTCATTTATAACAAAGAAGACTTCCAGTCCCATCCCTACCCTGCAACAATAAAAGAGAGAAGGAAAAAAAGCAGTTTGGCAAGACAAACTGACACTTTTTATCACCTGAGACTGACAATATATGTAACCTCCCCCATTTTCTGGAAAAAGGAAGCAGGATGGTAAATTTTCCCATCTTTTTGAAACCAAGTTTGGTATTATAATTGATTTAGGCATTGTATTCTTTGGGAATTGCTTTTCTGGTTTTGTTTCACTTTGAATCAGTTCATGTCTTGTGTTTCTCATTATTCATATTCATCATTTCATATTTCATTAAATTCATGAGTTAGAATTTCTTTAGCCATTTTCCAGTCAGCATCTAATTTACATCCTGTTCCCTCTCCTCCCCCTTTTTGCTACTACAAAAAGCACAGCTATGTACTTGGTGGGACTGTATTTTTGAGTGTGTCCTTTGACCTTGGGATATATACCTATCGAAGCTCAGTTTTATTGTCTGTTTTTCTTAGCATTATTCCAGATTGCTTTCTAGAATGCCAGTTTAGTAATTTCCATGATTTTACAACTGATCAGTTGTCATAAACTGCTTGGACACCATACAATCAGGAATTATTAAAATATATAGTTTTTAAAAAATACTTACCTTCTGTCTTAGAATTAATTCTAAGTATTTGTTCCAAGGCAGAAGAGTAGTAAGGACTAAACATTGGGATTTAAGTACTTGCTTGGGATCATACAGCTAAGTGTCTATGAGTCTAAATTTGAAACCAGGACTCTCCTGTTGTCAGACTTGGCTGAGTCACCTAGCTGCCCTTAAAATACACAACCTTAGTAGGTGTTATTTGACTCCATAAACTTGCATATATATTAACCTGTGTTATAATTGAGTTCTGCTATATTATACTTTTAAAAACTCTTGATGAAAGTAGAAAATAACAAATATGCACATCAAAAATTTTTAAAAAGTCATTTTAGGTCTTTATCCCCTTACCTTGAACTCCTGGGGTGTGTGTGTGTGTGTGTGTGTGTGTGTGTGTGTGTGTGTGTGTGTGTGTGTGTTGAAAAACAAGGATATGACCGGGGACAGCTATGCTTTTTGTAGTGGGGGGGGGGGCATAAATTAGAAAAGGGCAATCTATAATTTCAGTTCTCTGTGTTGAAAGTAATTGGAATTATTTGAGAAAAGTCAACTGAAGAGTTCATATCCTTTATCCAGCCCATTTTCAGATAACCTGAGGCAAAGAGATAAGTGACTTGCCTGGAATCACTCACCTAGTAAGTGTCTGAGGCCAGATTTGAACCTTAGGAAGGAGTCTTCCTGACTCTGGGCCTGGCACTCTAGCCACTATATAATCTAGCTCTTACCCCCCCCCCCCCAATATTGTTACATACCATTAGAAACAACAAATAAATTGGATGACTTGGTTGAACTGATGCACAGGGAAGCAGAACTCATAGACATTTAGAACTAAAACCATTGCAAACTTGGGTTAATAATGGTTATAACCAATGATGAGAAATATCCATTTCCCTCAGTAGAGGTGATAAACTTAATGCAGGTGCGTAGCATTGCATTTTCTTCAAGTTTCTCTTGGTATCCCCTTCTATTCCCCTCTCCCCCTTTATAAACATTATTTTAAATCATCTAGTACCCCACCCTCTGCCTTTGAATAATTCTATCCACTATGATAATGAAAACAGTTTTCAAGAGTTACCAAAAAATATATTCCTATATAAGAATATAAACTGAAGCCCTTAAAAAAGACTTTTTCCCCCTCTTTCTTGTTTACCTTTTGATGTTTCTCTTGAATTTTGGATTTGGACATCAACTTTTCCATTTAGTTCTGCTCTTTTCTTTAGGACTACTTGGAAATCCTCTCTTTTGTTAAATGCCTATACTTTCCCCTGGAAGTAGGTAGTCAGTTTTGAAGGGTAGTTCATCCTTGGTTGTAGACCCAACTTGCCCTTCTGAATATTATATTCCAATCTTTGCAGTCCTTTAGTGTGGAGGCTACCAGATCCTGTGTATCCTGAATAGTGCTTCTTGATATCTGATTTGTCTCTTTCTGGCTTCTTGCAATATTTTCTCCTTAGCTTAGAAGCTCTTGAATTTGTCAATTACATTCCAGAGGGTTGTCTTTTGAGGATTTAATGTTGAGGGTGATCTGTGGACTCTTTCAATATGTATATCAGGGCAGTTTTCTTGGATAATTTCTTGTAGTATGATGTCAAGGCCTCTTTTTTCCAGGTTTTCCAGGTAGACCAGTGATTCTCAAATTGTCTCTGCTAGATCTGTTCTCCAGGTCTATTGTCTTCTCAGTGAGATATTTCATGTTTCCTTCTATTGTCATTCTTGCTGTCTTGTGGGATCATTAGCTTCTACTTGCTCAATTCTAGTCTTTAAAGACTGGTTTTCAGCTATGATCTTTTGATTTTCCTTTTTGGTTTAATCTATTCTGCTTTTCATGGCTTCCAGCAGGTCATTTCTGGTCTCCAGTTTGCTTATCATTTTGCGTGATTTCTGGGCTTCTTTTTCCAAGTGGGAGATTCTTCTGTCTTTTAAACAGTTATTTTCTTTTTGAATTACTTGCATTTCTGTTTCCCACTTTTCTGGCCAAGTTTCTTCTATCTTTATTAGTTCTTAAATTCCTTTTTGATTTCCATTTTTTTTTTGAAAGTTTGGTTGTGTTTCTTGTTTGTTGGTTTTTTCCCTGAGGCTATTTTTTCAGCCTCCACTGTTTCTGCTCTGGGCAGCCTCTCTGTGCCCCAGCTCTGCATTCCTCATCCTCCTTGGGTCCCAAGTCTCACAGCATGGCCAGGGTCACACGACTAGGACTTACTTGAGGCCTGGCTCTCAATCCACTGAGCCACTGAGCTGCCCTCTTCAGAGTAAGTTTTAAATATTTGATTTCTACAAAAACTTCAGCTCTGCCAGCTATGTGATCTTGGGCAAATTACATTTCCTCTCTGGACCTCAGTTTCTTCATCTAGAAAATGTTGAGATTGGTTGATCTCTAAGGTATCTTCTAGTTAAATCTGTTATCCTAATTCACTATCTAGATTTATCAGCCTTGAGTGAATTGAAAGCTGATTTACATATTGCAGTGCCTTCTAGCACTGTCCTTGGGACCTTCTAAGACTAGATTGTTGGTGTAGACAAGAAAACCCTGGAGAGGAATCAGAGGAGTACTTATTATGTTACTATGGCTTTTCCTTAGAAATATGTTAAATTGTGTTAAGTAGTAAGTACTCAAGGCTACATAAAGAACAGTTTTATGATTCCTGTCTTGGGAAAAACACTTCATTTCTTGGCAAAGTCCAGACAAAATGAATCCCTGGTTAGATTAGTTTGTTTCCTAAAGAGGAATCAAATTCCTCAGGTTTCTGTAGCTTTTTTTTAGATGAAACAGAGAAGGGAAAATAAAAATTTCTAGCTAAAATGTTTGAAGCCCTGTAGGTTAATCAAGATTATTCACAAATGAAGATAAAGCATCTCTTAGAAATAATAAACAATGGGGAAAAGTTTTGATTTAAAAAATAAAAAACATCCATAAACACGAATAAAATTTCATTTAAAGTAACTGAATATATCAGATGGGAAATAGCAATATTATGTAACACTACAGAAAATTGAATAAAACTGCCTGAAATAAATTCACAGACTGATAGACAATGAAACTTATTCAGTAGTGTTTGGAAAACTGTTCAGCTTTGAGGATGTCAGTTATGGTATCCCTTATGTACATGATGAAATAAAATTTATTTATGATTTTATTTTAGACTTAACAATATAGGGAAGTAAGGAACCCAAAGCTTTCCTTGAATGTAAAAAAGCTCTATCAACAACTCATTGTTGAGACCTAGGTTCAAATCTCTGATAATTGTTAGGTGTATGATTATGCGGAATGCATTTTATCTCTGAGTCTCAGTTTCTTCATCTTTAAAAAAAAGGATAATCATCCTTGCCTTGTAGGTGATTGTCAAGATCAAATTAAATATTAAATTAATATCATGGATATTAAGATTTATAGAAATTAGAATTTACAAGGGGTAGCTGGGTGGCTCAGTGGATTGAGAGCCAGGCCTAGAGACAGGAGGTCCTAGGTGTTCACTTCCCTCAGAGGCTTCCTAGTGTGACCCTGGGCAAGTCATTTAACCCCAGTTGCCTAGCCCTTACCACTCTTCTGCCTTGGACACAGTATTGAGTCCAAGACAGAAAGAAGGTGTTTTTTGTTTTTTGTTTTTTTAAAGAAATTAGTATTTACAGAAGGAGCAACTAAAGCTGCTGCTGCTTTCCACTTTTTGGAGATGATTTTTCTATTCCAAAGTTTGAGTGGAGGGTAAGGATTATGGAAAGCACTTTTGTTCATATTATGTGCAGCTTCCTTTAAGACATGTATTAAAATATGATTTTATTGCTACATTTGGATTATTGTAGTTGATTCTCCAGTTTGTTTGTTTTTTTTTGTTTGTTTTTGCATAGCTAGCCTGTTTTATTCCCATTGGAGCTAGGAACATTAAATTTTGCACGGAGGCTCCTATTTTTACTGCTGTCTTAAAGTTACAAAAGAAATTTCAAATAAGTGTGTTAGGTTGAAGGTATGGTTCTTTTCCCAGCTGTCTTTTTGGGGAGTAGTTATTTTAGGGCTTTTATAGCCAGTCATTACATATTTCTGGTTTATTGTACCTGAATAATTTACTTACTAAAACCTGAAAGAAATCAGATTAATTTAGCATTCTGGAAATATTACAGAACGAATTATACCTTATTCCATGAACTCTTTTTGAATTTAACTCTCCCTGATTTTCTACTTTTCTCCCTCAAAAATATTCTTATACCAATTGCTCTCAGTTAAGGTTTGCAAAGCACATTTCTTTACAAATGTCTCTTTAAGATTAGGAAGAGGAGATATCTCCATTTTACATGTGAAGAAACAACCACTGAAAGTTGTATGGTGTATTCTAATCCAGTTTTGGACTTGGGGATACTGAGAACTAGAGAGAATGCTATTCTCTTGTACTAATCTCTTCATATAGGCATTTCAGTGTAATATATGTCCCTTGAGTAAATAATTGTTGGAAACTTGGTGTATTTATTATCAACTTGTAGCTTCATTCTTATGGTTTCTAAATTTGTTACTCTAGCTTAGACTTTTACTTGATTGGGCATTCTCTAGGATAAGGAACTAGTTCTCTTTTGACATGTGTTTTCCAGTTCATAGATCCACTTAAATATCCTCTAGCGTGTACTATATTTGAGAGTGTGTGCGATTTTAAAAAATTGCCCATCTGTATCACATTTCCTTTCTCTTTGTAAGATTTCTTTTGTTTTACTAGAGTCCTTTCATATTGATTATTCTACTTGATATCTTTCTTTGTAGTTAATTGTATAGCACCTGGACCACTTGGGCAGAGTTGAAATGCTTTACATGTTATTATCTTTTCTGAAATTTATCTTAACAAGATGCACAGTCACATGTGTAAGAAACTGCTTGCTTAGTAATGTTGTAGGTATCTTTATTTTTTAAAACTAGAGTTCATATTTTGATATTTAAATTGAAACCATAAATTGGAATCAAGTTTGAAGCTAAGCTTTTTGAGTAGTAATTATTTTTGACCGACCACTACTAGGTCTTCTGTTTATTCTTTAGCCTAAATAATGTTATTTACTCTTGTTATTTCGATAGAAGTAAAGGAACTGCAAGAATTTTTTCTACCTTCATTTTGTCCTTGGAACCCAGGTCCATGTAGCTATAGAATTTCCCAGTTCCTTGTTCTCTTTTCTTAATTTATGATAGCAGATAGCAAGCAATTTAAAAATCTATTTAAGTATTTGGTACCTTCTGTAGTCAGAGTATGTACTACTGGGAATATATTACTAACAGGAGAAATTTTATCTTTCAATGTTATTTTCCTCCCAATTATATGTAAAAACAATTTTTATCATTAGTTTTCTAAAATTTTGAGTTAGATTCTCTCTCTATCCTTCCTCTCTCCCTAAGATATGATATGCAATTTAATTTAGGTTTTACATGTGATATCTTATAAAACATTTCCATATTGGTCATATTGTGGAAGAAGATAATTTTGTTAAATCCACAAAGAAAATAAAGTGAAAGTGTTTTGGTATATATATCCAGACTACTTTATTTCTAGCATTTTTGACTGTATGTCCTTTGAAATTGTCTTGGATCATTGTGTTGCTGAAAATAGAAGTCATTCACAGTTGATCATCCTTACAATATTGCTGTTGCTGTGTATACAGTTTTCTGCTGGTTCTGCTCACTTTACTTTGCATTTGTTCATGTAAATCTTTAGAGGTTTTTCTGAAATCTTCCTTATTCACATAACACAACTTGTTCAACCATTTTCCAATTTATGGACATCCCTCAATTTCCAATTATTTGCCATCTTAATAAGAGCTGCTGTAATCATTTTTTGTACAAATAGATTCCATTCCCTTTTAAAGGGATAGATTCCCCTTTGGCCATAGTTCAAAATTGCTCTCCAGAATTGTTAGATCATTTCACGACTTTACCAACCGTGCGTTAGTATCCCAATTTTCCCAAATCCTTCCAATAAAAAATGTATTTTCAAAGTCAAATTAGCTTGTCTCATTTCCCTCTTTCACCCCGGGAACAGTAGATACTGTGCCTTGCCTAGAGTCAGGAGGAAGACCTTTCGAGTTCAAATTTGATCCCAGAATATTACTACCTGAGTGACCCTGGGCAAGTCACTTAACTGTGTTTTGCATCAGTTTCCTCTTATTTTAAATTAGTTAGAGAAGAAATGGAAAGCCACTCCAGTATTTTTCTTTGAATCTTTTTTTTAACCTTTGTTTTCCCCCAGATTTTACAAAACCAAAGCATTTCCATATACAAAGAAAAAGATGGTACACAAATGAAATTACAAATCTTTCCTATATATTTAGCTTATTATTTTTTTAAACCCATACCTTTCACCTTAGAATCAATACTGTGTATTGGTTCCAAGGCAGGAGAACAGTAAGGGCTAGTCAATGGGGGTAAAGTGACATGCTCAGGGTCATACAGCTGAGAAGTGTCTGAGTTCAAATTTGAACCCCGGACCCTCCCCTCCCCATCCCACCCCCTTTCAATCCACTGGGCTACCCAGCTGCCCCCAGCTTACTTTTCTTCATTTCGAGATAATAAATCCTATCCACTAGTGTCCCAGCCCCATCTCACTCTCCCTGTGTCACAGAAGATAACTACCAGGAAGACCAGCATGTACATAGAAATTATCTTTCATTTTTGGCCATTCTGTTCATTTTCCTGGGGGTAGTACAGTTTATTCTTTTATTTTTTATTAATTCTGTTCTCCTGGTTCTGTTCATTTCACTATTCATTATCTGGTATAGTTCTTTTAAAGTCAGTCTGTCATTTGTTATGACACAGTAGTATTCCATCACAATCACATACAACACTTTGTTCTGGCCATTCTCCAATTGGTGGACATCCTCTCGATTTCCAGTTCTTTGCCACCACAAAGAGAGCTGCTAGAAATCTTTTGGGACATAGGTTCTTTTCCTCTTTCCCTGATGTCATTGGGAAACAGACCTAGCAATAGTATCTGGTGAGTGTGAGGTGATAGCAAATTTGTTTGTTTATATTTCTTTAATCAATGATTTATAGCATTTTTTTCATATACCTAAATGTGACTTTGATTTCTTCACCTGAAAATTGTTCATATCTTTTGCCCATTTCTCATTTGGTTGATGGCTCTTACTATAAGTTTGACAAAGTTATCTATATATTTTAGACATGAGAACCTCTTAAGAGGCTCTCTGTAAAACCCAATTATCTGCTTTCCTTTTAATCCTGGCAGCATTTCTTTGTACAAAAACTTTTTGCTTTAACATACTCAGATTATCCATTTTTCATATCACAATGCTCTTCATCTCATTGACTCATAAATTCCTTCTCTCCATAAATCTAACAGGTAGCATGTTCCCCATTCTTATAATGTATTTATCTCTCCTTTTATATCTACCCTCTAGTATTTTTGCCAAGAAAACTCCACTTGTTGTTTAGTCATTCGTCATGTATGTCTAATTCTTCGTGATCCCCCATTTCTGGGTTTCTTGGCAAAGATACTAGAATGATTGGCCATTTCCTTCTCCATCTCATTCTACAGTTGAAGAAACTGAGGCAAATGGGGTTAATTAAGTACCTTAACCCCCTGGGGTCATAAGCTAGTAAACTTCTGAGGTAATATTTGAACTCATGAATATGACTGTGATTCCAAGGCCAGTGTTCTCTCCACTTTGCATGCCACCTAGCTGTCCGTGTTTAGCCTTTGCTTCCACTTAATTCAGTAGTGAAAGCTGAAAACAGACACATCATTTGGTACCTTGTAAACAGGTCTCTCCTGTTCTCTTTGGTAATTTAGAAAACCTCACAAATGCTGTGTTACTAGTTAAACCAGTGCTTCCATTAATTGTAGATTTAATTCTTATCTAGTCTAGTGGTGTCAAACTCAAATAAATGGAAACTTCCAGAAATTAATTCTATGTTGGTGTTGGTATTTTTTATTTTGTAAAACATCACAACTATGCTTTAATTTGGTTTTATTCTGCCTTCAACCAAATGACAAATAATTGGACACCTGTTCTAGACTGAACATCTTTCCCACCCACCCCTCCCAGTTACCAGATGAGAAAGATAAAGATATGATTCTTATTTTTCTCACTTGTGGGGGAGGTGAAAGGAGTCCCTGCCCAATTAAAATGAAAATAAGGATGTTTATTACCTCAATATATATAAGAAAACATTTTGTCATAAAATAGAAAGTAGTAAAAAGTAGTTGGTTTTAACTTACTTTTGCTATAATATAAAACTTGCAAAATGAAAATTTTCTTAGATTCTTTGCAAAATATTTAGTTTTCATTGTTCTTTAAAACACTGATATTGTTGTTCTTGATGATTGAGTTGGTCCATTAATTTGAAACTTTAGGCTAGGTTATTGGTAGAGTTGGTGTGTGATAGAGGGTTCTGTGTATGTGACTGAGTGAAGAACCAAGCACTTGATTTTTATATCCTGCCTCCTCTACAAACTGAGTCACTGATCTTTGGTCACTTCATTTCTCCTGAGTTCCATCTTGTACAAGTAGGGAGCTGGACAATTGAGCCAGTTTCTAAAGTAATTTTTTTATTACTACTTTATTTAATAACTTAGTAATATCTTAAAATTGGATAGGTGGAGTTCATCTTGATGATTTGGCTAATAACAACTTCCAGTGTGGGTGGATAGCCACCAGGTTCAGGACAAATATGGATGGCATGCAACAATGCAGAAAATTATGTACATTTTCCCTCTGTACATGTAGGTATGACTCAATGTGGGCATTTTAAACTCTCTTCCCCTCCCCTCATTTTGGATATTAAAAAAACCAAAATAATTAAAAGTAATCCACAAGTGAGATACCTAAAGTTCAAAGGACTGTAGAAGTTAATAGTAAGTAGTAGTCTTCCCTTTTATTCTTACCTCTTTTGGTATTCTTTTTGTAGAATTCTTTAAAGTATTCCTTTGTTAATTTAATTGGCATAGCATTAAAACTGTAAATTAACTAATTTTGGTAATATTGTCACAACTAGCCCAGCTCATGTTTAATCACTGAATATTCAGTATTAATAAAATATTTTATATATTTATATTATATTATCAAGGTATGCCTGGTGGCAAATTCTATATGAGTATGCTGTGTCTTTGATTTGCAAATATTTAATGAAATTTTGTGTATATCTGGAATGAGATTTCCTTTTCTTGCTTCTTGTATTTTGTTATGGAAATGCTGGGCCTTTTGTGGGGTGTAGTTTGAAACTTTGCTTGAAGCTATTGACTTAGTGCTGATTCCCTCATGTCATCGTTAAATAAGTATAGTATGAGCTCTTGACCTAGTTTTTTTTGCTATTTGTATAAAACTAATCTCTTTCAAATAAGTCTGTCAATATTTTAATGTTGGTACTTTGACTTCTTTGAAATAAAATTATTAAATCAGTCATGCAGTTTTGAAAGATACCTTCTTGTGCTTCTACTCCTGAAAGAAAAAAGGAAAGTGAAATGGTCCATTTTTAGAGGTATACGTGCTACTTTTGATCCATATTTGATTTTTGTACATTCTTACTATTTTACCTTACCTTGTTTTAGAAGCAATGCAAAGTATTGGTTCTGTGAACATAGGATTAACTCTTCCCTTGACTGTTTTGTACTTCTACTTACCATTAAACAGAGTTCACAAGTCACTTACAAGAGTAAAACTCACATGTCTTGAGGCCACTGAAGGGCCCCCACCAGTTCTAGGCAAATTGAAAGACTGCAATTGGTTTCTGTGAAGAAGGGGGAGTGACAGGAAGTGACATGGAAAAAAGAACAAAAAAAGAGATCAGCATGGTCTAGGTAGCATTCCTTTCCTGGTGTTTAGAGTGAGTGACTGAGGTTCCTGCCTTGGCTTTGGAGGAGGCTGTATTGGTGGGATCCACCACTGGTTGAGGATTACTGGGAAATCCATGTGGAGATCTGGACTTGGAAGCCCCTTGTGAGAATGTAGTGAGAGGTAAGATGCAAAGCAAAATATCTTGGCTGGAATTCATAGGAGGAGGTTTTCAAAAAATTGAAAATAGGATAAAGAGAGGAGTTGAAGCAGAAGCTGGGGAGTTCCTGGTTCATTCAGAACTTTGAGAGGGGACTTTTGGGAGTTAACTGCCAGCCTGAGGGGAACTGTGGGAACCTGTGAGAGGAGTTTCCAGGGTCTGAATGGCTTTCTCCCGGTTCCTAATTTTTGGTTCCTATTTTGTTCCTGTTTGATTCTGCCTGTTCCTGAATTGGTTTAAACTACCTGTGAGACTGGAAAAGAAAGCCAGCCTCAAACTAAACTGAACTTTCTGTTATTCTAACAGTCCTGCAGGCATTAGCCTGTGGTCTTGTTACCCCATTACCAAAGACTGTTTTGGAGTGGCTGTAGATAGAAAAGATAGAAAGGGATTTTGGTGTGACAGCACAGTCAGGTCAGGGTGTTACTTAGCTTAGAAGACAGGCTTTTTGTAACCCTCTTAGCTGGGAGGTGGAGAGTAGATTTCTTAGCTTAGAGAATCCCTTGGCCCTCTTTCCTTACTCATTCATTTTTTGTGTCCATAACAGATCCAGGACTGAGAGCCTCCATATTGCTGGTCTCTGAGCCTGAGATAGACAGACACCACCTTTTTTTTTTTAACATTCTTAAATTTTTTTCACCCTGTTGGGGCTGAGCTAGAGAAGGGCTAGGCTTGTTAGGAATGTCTCTTTTCTTACACTTTCACTCTTTCTACCTCTTTGTAAATAAAAGCTTTTAAAAGTCATGTTGACTTAAGCTGTAATATTTTAAAATCAATGACCACAGTATTTATAACTCTTATT
Source organism: Monodelphis domestica (assembly GCF_027887165.1). NCBI lineage: Eukaryota > Metazoa > Chordata > Mammalia > Didelphimorphia > Didelphidae > Monodelphis > Monodelphis domestica. The sequence goes on along the minus strand of NC_077233.1, from coordinate 36,130,454 downwards.
TAGTCTTAAAAACCTAAATTTAGGGGGCAGTTGGGTGGCACAGTGGATTGAGAGCCAGGCCTAGAGACTGGAGGTCCTAGGTTCAAATCTGGCCTCAGACACTTCCCAGCTGTGTGACCCTGGGCAAGTCACTTGACCCCCATTGCCTAGCCCTTACCACTCTTCTGTCTTGGAGCCAATACACAGTATTGACTCCAAGACTGAAGGTAAGGGTTTAAAAAAAAAAACAAACAAAAACTAAATTTAAATCTAACCGTTCCAAGGCAGAAGAGTCATAGTTGTGACTTGCACAGGTTCAGAGTGTCTGTGGCTAGATTTGAACCTAGGACTTCTTGTCTCTAGGCCTGGAAGTCTATCCGTTAAGCCACCAAGCTGTTCCTATATCATTTTGTAAAATTTTACATCATTTTGTAAATTGGTGCATTAGGCATCATAAGAATATGGAAAAGTACCTGTAACCACTCACGGAGTACTTTTCAACTACTAAAACTCCTTTTATATGGCACTTGAATAATAGAATATTACTTCATTGAAGAAGCAACAGACATACATAACAAAAAAACAACCATGAAAAGACTTGTCAATCTGATATACTTTTATAGTTCTCCAGGCAGCATATGAACCCCCCCCCCCCCCAAGTGCTGTGTGGTTTAGAATAGAGTTTATGATCACATTTTAATCAACTGAATGAACCAATAGCAGGATTAGACTAATCTTCAATTGCAAATCAGTTTAGTTAAAATGAGACTGATACTTATTTGGCACATTTATTTACAAAGAAATGTGCAATTTATATTATCTGAGCTATTAAAAAGAAAGGAGGGAGGGAAAATAAGTTCTTCAAAGCTAAGCAAGATTTCTGTGATCTGGTAATAAGTATATTTTATTTTATTTTATTTTATTTTATTTTATTTTATTTTATTTTTTAAAACCTTTACCTTCCATCTTTGAATCAATACTGTGGATTGGTTCCAAGGCAGAAGAGTAGTAAGGGCTAGACTAATGGGGGTTAAGTGACTTGCCCAGGGTCACACAGCTGGGAAGTGTCTGAGGCCAGATTTGAACCTAGGACCTCCCATCTCTAGGCCTGGCTCTCAATCCACTGAGCTACCCAGCTGTCCCCGGTAATAAGTATATTTTAGACACATAGTCTGCTATTATTAGTAAAGGGGGAGGGATATTAATTTTCTCAACTCCAAGATAAGTCATAATTATCAAGGTTTTTCCGTTTTTCCACTTTACATTGTTTAAAATTGTTACAATTCAGCTCTTATTTTCCTGGCTTTGCCTTGGATCAATTTTATGTAAGTCTTATGCTTTTCTGAGTTCTTTATATTCTTCTTTAAGGTAACATAAATAGTATTCTTGAATACTATAATTTATTAGCCTTCCCCATCGTTTAGGCAGCTACTTTTGTTTTCAATTCTTTATAATTATAGGAAGTGCTTCTGTGAATAAATATTTTGATGTATATGGGATCTTAGTTGATTTTCAATATATTGGCTTGTGTCTTTGTGACCTCCATTTGGAGTTTTCTTGACAAAGAGTAGTTTGCCACCTCCAACTCCTTTAATGATTTGTCCAGGGTCACACTGCTAATTAGTGTCTGAAACCAGATATGAATTCAGGAGGATGAGTCTTCCTGGCTTCAGGCTGGAGCTCTATCTGCTGTGCTACCTAGCTACTCCAATTCACATCACTTCTTTTTATGTCCCAATATATGCCCATTTGGGTTCTGATTATTAGTATTAAGCATTTCCACTTGTAAAGGGTATTATGACAAATAACTTCTTGGCTAGGTGTATATAATAACAATAGGCTCTTGCATCAAATAGATGTTATATATGGCCAATAGCACAACAGTTGGAAATTTTTAAAGGAAAAGGATTCCAAATTTTTTGGAGTTGCTATTACAGATACCTGTAGACAATATTATTTGGTCATATGCTGAATTCAGTCAGGTTCAGGAAGAACGGTCTATTGAATAAAGCCTTTATTGTGATAATTGGTAGTTTTATTTGGGATAATTTTCTTTTTATATAAAAATACAGATTCCTTCTACTTTGTAGAGGTTAGGGGTATGACACCTGATCTGGAAAAATATGTAATTTTTTTCTTTTAACTTTATGAGGTATTTATAGTACCTTATAAAATTTGGCTTAAATATTTGTTCATAAATAATATAGGTTTGTGAATCATTTGGCTTTTATGTGTCATCTGTGGATTCTTCATAACTCACCAAAAATTAATTTTTTATGCTAACCTGGGATATAGCAAAACTGCATTGCGGAAAGTCACAATGTGGAAGGGTTTTAGCCTGTACTCTTATTTTATCCTCTACTCTTTTTTTTTAAAACATTATTTTATTTGGTCATTTCCAAACATTATTCATTGGAAACAGATCATTTTCTTTTCCTCCCTCCCCCCTCCCTCCCCCCACCTCTCCCATAGACAATGCATGATTCCACTGTTACCCTCTACTCTTAATGAAATAAGAAAATAAGATTTTGGGAACTGTTTCTAGGAAATCATTTTATAAATTTTGCTGACTTCATTTAAGAAAATTTTTTTACATTATTTGTAAGACATTAAAAAACCCTTTCTTAAACTAATCTCAAAATGTCATCTCTTTTTGCAACAATTAAAACAATAAAAATAGAAATTCCTGGCCATTAGTAATTACTAGGGATTCTCTACTATGGGAACTATTACATCTTAGGTTTTTTTATGATGTAACATTTCAGATGGACATTTATTAAATGTGTGCTATGTGACAGTTTCTATGCTAAGCATTGGACTCAAAAAATGACAAAAAGACAGTTTCTGCTTTCAAGGTCATGATTTAATGTGGGAGACAATATGAAAAACTATGCACAAACCAGACAGATACAGGATAAATTTGAGATAATCAACAAAGGAAAGGGATTAGCACAAAGGGAATCAGTTGTAAAAAATAGACTCGAATACAGGACTACAATCCCCATGAGCCTTTGCTCCACTTCCCCAGAATGCCTTGTAATCTCACCTGGGCCGAGATCGAGAAGGTGTTTAAGCTGATTCAAAGGCTTTTGAGGGCGCTCTTGGCTCTATTTGGACTTCCATTTTGGAGCAGGTGGTCTCTTGCGTGATGTGAGGTTATTTTGTCTAGGCCTCTGGCCTAGGCACATGTTTCTTACTTTACTTACTTTACTTACTTTTACTTCTTTAATTTTTAACCTTTAATAAACCTCTAAAAAATAATACTCCTTGCAGAGAGAAACTAATTTCTACCTACCTCAGTCTCCCCGTGTTCCCTAAATTTTAATCTTTACACAGTAAAGGTGTCAGAAGGTGGGACTTCAAAGAAGCCTGGAGGCAGAAATAGATGAGTCAAAATTTCTAGGCTATAACCTAGTGGAAACCTCTTCAGCTTCTCCAAACTGAGAGAGCAACTGAGTTTCCAGCCATAATCTTCTGGTTTCCCTCAACATTCCAGATCTCCCAAGACCTATTGAAGCGATCAGATTCATACATTCTTCAGCCTGGCACTTTTCTTGTGTGCCAGCCTCTGTCACACTATGGAAGGGTTTAAGGTATGGGAGAATGGAAAAGCACAGGGTGGGAATGAGGTTGAATGTGAGGGACAGGATGCCACTGGAGATTAATAAATGGCCTTGTATGTGTGTATATATTAGATTGACAGAGACACCATGATCAGAACCTATTGATCACTTTGGCTACTGAGTTAGGGAGAGACTTAGGACAGAGAAACCAACTAACAAGCTATTGTGGTTTAGGAAAGTTAGGAAGAGGGGGAAAGCAGGATTTTAGAGGAAGGATAAGATAAGCACTAGATAAACTGGAGATTTTAGGGCTGGAAAAAGTAGATAGGAGAAAGTCTGTGCAAACATCAAGACATATACATTGTATGGAGAATTAAAGAAAAAAATATAGTATCAAAACAGAAATGAATACTCTGTAGTAAGGAAAGTTATAGTCTGATTTCACTTTAACATTAAAAAAAGTATATTCACTGGGCAAGTTTAGTAACTTCTGATTACAGTTAACCATAAGGTGAAGGCAACCTAGGATTTAGTTGATCCAACTTTGTTACCTTTCTTTACCCCTCATATTTTACAGATGAAAAATGAGACTAATAACAAGCACGTTAAGCTTTGCTAAGTATTTTACAAATACTACCTCATTTTCACAACAAGCCTGAGCTGTAGGTGCTATTATAGCTTCAGCACCTAACACACAGTGGGTGCTTGATAAATACTTGATTTGTAACTACTGAAATATTTAAAAAAAAAAAACATGCTTGTAAAGGAACTTGAAAGGAATGAATGGGTAATTCTGTTCAAACTATGTTATAATTTATAACACATTAGATGGGAATAAACTGAAAAGTAAGCTTGAGGGTAGACTAGTAGGTTTTAGTGTCATCTTTATTTGGATAGTCATCGAATTTTAAGGGTGAGGGATAGTCCCCTATAAAGAATACACACCTTGTACATTTCCTTATGATTTCTCAACAGTGCTCTTTCAGGCAAATTATAAAAAATAGCATTGATTATTAGGAAGGTATATGGTAGACTAGAGAAGTTCATTGAGTTGAGGGGTATAGCCATAGATTTTTTGCATTTAGGGTATGATGTAGTGAATTGGTATATATAAATCTGCTCAGCTCTAGTGGTAGAGCTCTAAGTGATTCCTTCGGAAATGAATGGACTCTTATTTTTTGAATTAACCTTTCAAAACCAGTGTCAGGGATAATTTCTAATTTCTAAATAGATATTTAGAAATTTAGCATTTGACCATTTGCTTCAAACTACGCTTTCTTTCACTACTTCCTATTAATGCATTTTTCATTGCAGCCAGTTTGCTCTTACATCTTATATGCTTCTGCATTCAAAGACACATTTAAAGCATTTTTTAGATCTTTATCTTCAAGATCCTTTTCAGGGGCTACCTATTCTAGTCTCATTATTACTGCTGTCTTCCTTCTGATACTCTAGAAGATTACTGATTTCCCACCCTTCATTCCCATGTCATTTTAACAAGCTCTTAGGCATTGTACAATGATCTTTTTTAAAAATATATTCTCCCCCACATTCCTGTAAGTACATGTTAAAACAATTCTTTTAGACATTCAGTTTAAAAAATTGCTTCCTTCTTCTGACTCTCCTTCCCTGCTTCCTTCCTGGACAAGGACCTTCTTCTGACTCTCCTTCCCTGCTTCCTTCCTGGACAAGGAATATGATATGGATTCAATGTGTTTAATCACGTAAAAACATTTTTAGGAATCATTCAAGAACACAAGAAGCCAGGGATAATTAGTTCACTGGACAGAGAGCCAGACCTCATGATGGTTGGTCCTGGGTTCCAATCTGACACTTCCTAGCTATGTTGTATGTCCCTGGACATAACCAGGACACTTAACCACCATGTGTAATCATTATTGCTCTTCTGCCTTGGAATCAATACTTAGCTCAATTCTAATGCCCAGGTTAGGTGCAGGAACAGGGAAATATAAAGAAAAGCATGCTTAAAAATGAAAAATATTACCAAGGATCATAAATTTATGCTTGGAAATACCTTAATCCTCAAAGTAAGCAAAGGAATTCAGAGACATCTTGATAGGTGGAAATATTAACAAAGTCATTAAGACAAAGACTAGAATACTGAAGATTGGGAAAATGTAATTTTTGCTCATGATGAAACAGCCTTTTTCATTCAGGATGGTGTCCTTGGCTCCCCAGAACCTTTCAGGGCCAAAACCCAACCACTCATTGAAGAAGCTTATTTGATTACTATGTGCAAGGCTACAGTGCTTAAGTGTTTGCAATTCAAAGATAGGCAAGAAACAGATCTTTCTCATAAAGACTTTATATTCTGATCAAGAAGCCAGCATTTGGATAACTAGAATATGCTATGCAAGATATATGGTGTAGGTGGAAGGTAATCTCCTAGAGGAAGCAGCTGGAGGGATTAGAAAATAACTCTTTATAGAAGGAAAAATTTGAACTGAGTCTTGAATGGAGCCAGGGAAACCATGAGGATAGAGGGTGGAACATTTCATATATGAGGGATAACCAATGCAGCGGCCAGTAGGTTGAGATTTGATGCTAACAGAACTGTAAGTAGGCCAGTGGTGCTGGTTTTTAAAAGTGTTTGAGGGGATAGTAAAGAAGTCTGGAAAGGAACGTAGGGTCAGGGGTGAGGTTCACCTCACCTTAAAGCCTTAAATGCCAGTATTTTGTATTTGATTCCGGAAATAAGTGACTAGAATTTATTTGATGAGGCTTCTATATAGAGAACTTGGTGATGGTGGGACTCCAGATGGAATTGGAGAAGTTGGGAGCTCCCGGTTTAGTGAGGAGCAACAGTTTGAGAAGTTTGTGGAACATTGAAACATGGAGATTGGGCCCAGGAGAGAAAGAGGTGCTGGAAATGTATATTTAGGAGTCTCTTTGCTTAAAGCTAATAGTTGAAGACCTGGGCCTCTCCTCCCATCCTTCCTTAAGTTTCTTCAAGGCAAGTATTAGTTTTTTTTTGTTTTGTTCCATGTAGCTTGGTTAAGTGTTATCTAGAAGATGCTTGGAAGTTTATGATATAGGATTTTGTGTGTTCTCAGAGGGAATGTCACTCTTATCTTTTAGAAAAGAAATAAATGCTTATTTGGGGTTTGAATTCTTTCCATTATTGAATAGTAGGCGATTTTTAGTTTGTTACTGACCATTCATTTAAACTCATTCTTTTATGGTGTAATGTATCTTCATATTTTACATATACATGAGTAAGGCCTTTGTTCTTGCCTCCTTTTCTTTATATTTGACTCTTTTTTTTTTCTATTTTGCCTTCCTTTTCTGCCAGTTTTCATCTGTTCTTTTTCCAAGTTGGGAAATGGTTTTCTCTTCTGTAAATTCTTCCTCACATTGGGATATGGCATTGCTTCTGCTTGACAATACTTTCTCCTATAATCATTGAAATCCCTTAAAATTCATTTTATTCAGTGACTGGGGAGGAATAAGTGGTTTCCTCAGTCTTAGGGGAACAGATTACAACCCCACTCCCCTTTCTCAGAGCCTAAGTGTTTCTGCTATATGTTTCTTAGATGGCAAACTGCTAGAGAATGGGGACTGTTTTTTTTTTTTAACTTGATCTGTTTGATAAATAAACATGGTGTAAAAATAGGCTGAATAGTTGAGACAATAGGGAAAAAAAGCTGAAAGCTGCCAAATTATTTGGACTATCAAAACTAGAAGAAATGGTGTAGCAATTCAAGTGCCCTGAATAGTGTGGTTAAAGAGATAACATAGATTTATGTAACTAAAACAATTTTGTCTATTTCCCACCCTAACAATTGTACTTTAGTTGCTATAAACCCTTTTTACTAGGAATGTTAGAATATTTTTAGTGCAGTCTACTAAAGACAAAATTTTTTACTTTCCCTCTAATGAATGTTTTCATGGCCAATGGGAATTATGGCTATGCAAAGAAATCTTTTAAGTGATATACTTATTTGAATTTTAGTGTTGGGAAAAAATAAAAAACAAATAGAATTTGTTATAAATGACATCCTCCAAAAAATTCTTATCAATATTTTCATGGAACACATAAAAAGGAGAAAAATTCAGGTATAATATTGATGTTAAAAACTTTATTAGCTAAAGTTTTAGAAGCATAAGGCTGGTGCTAAATAGCTTCCTTTAACTTATATCTGAAACTTCAGATGACGCATTGTGTTAGGCTGACAATTCCACATGTGTTGTAAATCGGGCATACTGCCAAGTGCTCAACATTTAGCCAGCAGGGAAAAAGCATTAGGAATCTCAATAATCCACACATCAATCTCTGTATATTCTGGTCAGTGAAGACTGAAGAAGTGAGCTGTGGAAGAGATTGTGGGTATTAAGTGGGCTGGGTAATGAAAGACTCGTTTGGCATTGATGTCAGACTCTCTAAATGGAAAATTATTTAAATAATGGTGCCAGGATGGTTGGAGAGTTTTCCAGTTGGCACAGGTTTAACATAGGAGTTGAAAGTTCTTAGAACTAATTTTCCTCATTTTGACATTGTAATTGTTAGGCTGGAAACTATCTCAGCTTAGGAAAAATGATAGAATTAATCTTATTCCCTGTGAATTATTAATAAAACTGATTTTTAAAAACATAGAATCACAAACTCAGATGTAATATCATTAGGTAGCAACTATCCTGAGAAGCAAGCAGCCTAGTGAATATGGTGCCCCGGAGTCTAGAAGTCAGGATTTCAATCCCCTTTTAGTGTTTGTAGCTGTTTGTCTTCCTGTGTAAAATAGGGATAATATTTTCTATCTCACATGGTGGTAATTAAGATCAATTGTAATTAGTAAAGCTTATATAAAGTTGTTCTTACTAGTAAAAGGCAAACCGAAATATAGATAATCCAGCATCTTTTATACAGGTGTTTTTAATTAATGCCCAAAACAACACACTTTTCATAGCTGGACCTCAAAAAAAATTTTTTAATTCACATTACCATTACTTTTACCTTTCCTTCAAGCCATTGGAATTTTGAGGGTCAATTAGCCTGATTAATTTATATATGTAAAATCAAAAAGAAAACCCAAAGACCCATCCAGTATGCTTATTTCAAACTATTTAAATTTAAAAGGAGAATTATTAAATAACAGTTTGGCATCTAAGTTCTGATGAATTTGATCATTTCAAAAGTGCACACACAATTGTAATGTTGAAAGTTTCTCCTTTGTATTCTTGAAATTTGTTACTGTTTTTATGTAAAATTCTGTAAGTGGACTAGATGTTTTCTGAGTTTACCTCTAAGATCCAGTGATCACAGCCCCCTAATAAAAGGTAGGAAGCAGAAAATTAGGGAGTGTGAAGGGTCAAAATGATGCTTTCCTATCAGAATGCTTCTGAGTGAAACCCCCCAACTGTGAGAAAATGAACTGCATGAAATGGGTATATTATGCACTGCTGTTCAAATTCTTTCAGCCCACTATCCATTGTATTCTAAGGTAGGTGTATGGGGGCACAAAGAAGAAAAACCACTTGGCCTTTGCTTTCAAGAAGTTTATAATCTATTTGGGGAGACAACACATTAAGGATGTAGCAAGCTAAATAAATGAAAAGCCAAGTGACAGAAAACTAGAGCAAAAAAAAAAGTCAGGCAGAATATGCTTTATTGATACAGAAGTGCCAGGGGAACTCCGTGAAAGGAGGAAAAATCATTGTGGTTAGAGTGCAGCAAATCTAAATTTAAGAAGTGGGAAAGAAGTGGGGGATGGTAGCTAGTTAGTGCTTGGGAAGGAGCTCCCATTCTCCTGGGAGATAGAAATGCAAATGTTTGTATATCAAATGCTAATGCATTTTGATTCATTTATATTGAAAAAGACATGTACAAGATTAGTGAGTAGGGGGGCTCTTACTAAGTTTGTAGGATCTTTAGAGAAACTAAAGTATGCTGAAAAGTGAAAACCTTAGTCTAATATAATAATTAGCTGAGACATAGACTCTAGATCTGGGTTTTCTAGAACCTGCTGGCTAAATTTTTAGCCACAGATTTCTTTAGCTTGTGCTCAACGAATATGTCTTTTTGGGAGAATCAGGAGATGGCTTGAGCCTGACTCTAGAAAATATCAGGGTAGGTATGTTTTTCCAATGTTTATCACAAGTTGTAGTGGAGATCAAATAGGAGAGGTGAACAGAAAGGTATAAGTAATCCAGAATCCTTTAGTGATGTTTTAATGAATCTTGCAAACATAGTAAGTTTGCAGCTTTCTGGTCCTTTTTAAAAAACACGTACAGTTATGATTACCAATCCTTCAAATCAATGCCATTGTGATGGTTACAGAAAAGACCTAATGTCTTGTTACTCCCAAGCTGTGTAATTCCTATTGCCTCTAGAATTAAATACAAAATACTCTTGTTTGGCTTTCAGATGGCTGTTTGGTTTCATAACCTAGCCTTCTCTTTCCTTGTTTGCATCTTGTCTCCTTCATTAGGTTGCTTTTTTCCCCTTCTTTTTGTATCACTAGTGTTTAACACAGTAGGCATTAAATAAGTATTGATTGATTAAATGACTGCTACTGCCATACCTCTGAAATGATTGTGCTCCTTTACTTCTGAGTCTCATTTCTTAAATTTGGATTCTCTGCACTCTTAACTCAGTTTTCTACTGAGCTATGACATTATTTGGGTCTCTTTACCACCCCTCCCCTCACTTGTACCTGTCACTTTGTGAGTAATTATTAATTCAAATTCTTCAGATCTTGATTAACTTAAGGTATCATAGCACACCATCTAACAAAACTATAGTTCACTGTCTCTTCTGAGAGGTAGGAGTCATTCATGTGATGGGGGCAGTGGTTGTTGGCTTGTGAATAGTCATAGGAATTGTTCTAAATGCCTTTTCTTGCTACCAGAAAATATTCTGAAGAGAATCAAGCATCGATTCAAACTTTCTTGGACAATCTATCACATTTTTGTAATTAAAACAATTCATGATTTCCTCTCTTTGAGAACTCATACCACTTCTCAACATTTTATACCTACCATCTGTATTAACTGGGAATATGCTTGGTTCTTGGAGTGATTATAAAGAATAGTCAAAGAATAGGCCTGTACTTGATGCATTTTCAGATTGACAAGACAACCATCATTCCTTCAGTATTGAATAAGACTTGATAGGGGAAGCTATGTGATGGTAGACTAGGATTGCCAGGCCTGGAGTCAGGAAGACTGGCCTCAGTCACCTAATAGCTGTGTGGCCCTGGGCAAGTCACTTGACTTTATCTACATTTCCTCATTGGTAAAATTAGCAGGTGATAGAAATGGCAAACAGAATCTTTGCTAAGAAAACCCTAAACATGGCTATGAAGTGTTGGACACAACTGAAAACAATTGAATGATGAAACTTGATTGTCAGCTTAAATATATATGTAGTATTTTAAACTTGAAATCAAAGAAATTAAATTTCACAGGCAAACATCATTGTCCAGTTTATCAACAGGTACTGTGTCACCCTTTCTGGTCTTATTTTTCAGTATATGATCTATTGGTATTACTTCGGGTTTTTTTCTTTTCCTGTTTTTGTGCATACTTTCCTAGATGTCTTTAATTTTTGTTATATTTTATAGCTCCATGCTAGTGATGCCTGTTTTAGCCATTGGGCATTTGAGTTGTTGCTATTCTGATTGCTTTTAGTTCATTCATATAAATTTTCATGTTTTTTTTAATTATTTAATTAGAATATATTTTTATTTAGCAAGATTACTAGGCTAGAGAGTATTAACATTTTTGAGACTCATTGGTAGTGGCTTTCCAGAATAATAGTAGTTTCAAATTTATATGGCACTTTTTTAACATAAGATTTGCAAAACATTTTCTTAACAAATATCCTGTCAGTCTCCCAGAGATTGCTTTTTTCCTTTTGGTCATATAGTTAGTAAATTTCTGAGGCAGGATTTGAATAAAAATCATACTTCCACACACTGTCCATTGTGAAAGAACCTATTTACATTTGTCATCAGCATTGTATAAGTACGCCTGTTTTTGACAATCCTGATTGTATTGAGCTTCATTTGCCAATGTAATGGGTATGAGGTGGTTTTGATGAGTATTTTAATATTCCCATGTTTGTTTACATTTTATAGTTAGTCCCTTATGCCATGAGACTTAGAACTTTAGTAAAGAGTGCTAGCTTGTGAGTTGAGATACCTGTGCTGCTTCTATTCCATTTACCCATGTCTTTTACTTTAGCTCTAATATATCCATCTGTAAAATGGGAGTGATATGTATAATTATCTTAAATGTTATTGGGAGACTCATTACACATATAATATCATTTTGAGTAAAGTTATAAAAATTGTTCTCACTTTATTCAGTAGTTTCATGAACCTTAATTCTGTCCTCTTGAATATGGAGTATATTTTATGCAGTAAGAATTTTTAATGGGCCTTTTGCAGGTAGGTTTATTTTTTTTCAGTTGTCTCTTAATGTTTTGGGATTATGAATTATTTTCTCTGATTTGCTAGGAGAGCATAAAAAAAGTAACAAAAAATATTTGGGGAAGGAAAGAGATTTCATTGAAAAGATGACTGGATTTCCTAGTGAAGTTGCCTTAGTGAAGACTGCTTTAAAGGAAAAAAAAGTTGACCAGGGAATCAACCCTCCCTTTGTGGAGTTTGGGGCTTTAATTTTTTTGTGCAAACCCCCCTCCCTCCCAATCTTTTTAGTTTAAAAAAAATCCATCTGCTCTATATGGTTTAATAGGATTAAGAACCCAGAACATCATTTAGTTCAACTTCCTTAATTTACAAATAAGGAAATTGAGACCCAACTACTAGAGAGATTGTGTGACATGTTAGTATAAAAGAGCGCAGGTCCTTACATTACCATGGCTTTTATAAACTACGTGATTTTCTTTAAAGTACATCTAAGAAGTCTTCTCTCCTCTCCCCCCCCCCCCCCATGTTTATTTAGTTATTTTTATTTAAGTCATAACATCTAATCTGCTGACCCCTTTATTTTATAGACCACTATAACTAGACAAGTATAGATGATAGTGTTCAGAAGCAAAAGGTGCTTTATGGAATTCAAATCCAGAGTTTCTTAAACCTTTTTCTAGTATCCCTTTGACAATCTGGTAGAACCAGTAGACCCCTGAGAACCATTTTTTAAAATACATAGGACTACAAAGAAAGGCAATTATATTGAAAAGTTGTTGGAATTGGGCTCTCCCCCACCCCCACCCCCTATTCCTGCATTCTAGGTTAGGCCAACCTTTACATTTTACAGAAGAAGCAAATAAAACCCAGAATCACACAGGTGTTAATTGACAGATGTAGCATTTTGATGAGTAACAGAGGCCATGAACCTATGAATTAAAAACACTATAAAGATTAGATTATGTTAAATTAGGTGGTTTTTTTCCCTGCCTCTATGCTTTTGCAGCAGCCTCATCAGTGAGTTTAATATCATCTAGTTCTGAGGATGACCCCTTAGACTTCAGCTCTGTTTCACCACTTAGTTGCCTTTTGGACATTTCAAACTGGATGTCCCAGAGACATTTCAAATTCAGCATATCCAAAACAGAACTTTTGTCTTTTCCTAAAAAGTCCTCTTGAAACTTCCATACTTCTGTTAAGGTTAGCACCATTCTTCCAGGCTTACCCCATGTATCCAGTCATTCCGAATTTACCTTCATAACATCTCATTTTAGACTCCTCCACCTAGATGGCTACAATATGTGTTTAGGTCGGGATAGAAAACTTGACTGAAGTCAGGAAGACTTAGGTTTGAATCTTGTCTCACTATTTATCAGCATTGTGACCTTGGGCAAGTCACCTAACCTCTCCCAGCCTCAATTTCCTAATCTGCAAACTGGCACACTTCACAGTTGATGTGAGAATCAAGTCAGATTAGGTAATATATATGCCGCACATTTTCCCAGGTCAGATGAGATGATTTCTCTTAGTCATTTCCAGTGACTTCCAATTGCCTCAAAGATTAATTATAAACTCTTTTAGCTTTTAAAGTCTCACATAATATATTTTTCCAGCCTCATTGGATGTTAATCCTACTCTCTCAGGGCCTTTGACTCTGTGCCTTTAGATTAACTGTATAATGCCTCCTTTTCACCTCATGTAGTTAGTTACCTCTTCCAGTCTCCCCTCCCCAAAACTTCTAGCACCCAGGCTCACAGATTACTTTTATATTTAACCATCTCATTGCTATATATAATCTAATGAGAAATTATAATTATTATATTATTATTATAATTATAATAATTTTTTCATGTACTTGGTCTTTCTCATTAGATTATAAGCTCAATAGCATTTTTATTCTTTGAACTTAATGTCCCAAGATCTTAGTGTAGTTCCTAGCACATGATATTCACTTAATACTTTATTGATTTCTAGACACAGCTTCTTGTCCATTACAGTGCCTGCTATAAGCTAATGCATCTATTTGCATGCCACAATGTAGGTCATATATATATATATATATATATATATATATATATATATATATATATATATATATACATACATGCACATTCACTTGGTTTTTCTTTGTGGATCTTTTCACCTTTGTTGTGGTAGTTTGATACAGTCAACTTAAATTAACCTGACTTAGTGGATGGTCTGGAAATCAGGAAGTTCAGGATCTGTCATTTGAAAAGTACTAGCTGTGTGACCGTGGAAAACACAGAGACTCAGTTTCCTCATCTACAAAGTGTGGATAATAAATAAAAATAAATAAAATCACAGGATGATTGTGGGAATTATTACATGAAATAATATAAGTAATTGTAGAATAGTGGTGGTGAACCTATGGCACATATGCCAAAGGTGGCACACAGAGCGTTCTCTGTAGGCATCCCACCCACCCACCTGCTTGTTGCTAGAAAGGCAGAGGGACTCAGGTGGAGCTGCTTCCCTCCTCTCCATGGCCAGATGACATTTTTTTCACATCTCCTGCTTCTCTGCCCAGTAGCCCAATAGGAGTACTTTCTTCTTCCCCTGTGTGGGAGGGTGGAGTGACATTGCACTGGGTCTTTGGGGGTAGTGGCACAGTCTCTAAAAAGTTCACCATCACTGCCTTAATGTGGCGTATAGATGAAGTTACCAGTATTATCTCCATACAGTAGCTGTGAGCTTCTTAGATTTTACCTTATGTTAGAATAAACAGTCATTTTTGCTTGAATTGGGTCTCTGGGAACATCTGTCCTGGAAACTTATGATTTTTAGCATACAAGGGAAATAGTTTGTTGGAGAGCCTTTACGGCTATAATTATGCTTTAACAGATTCAAATGGTAATTGAGCAAGTAAACAAAAATTGAGCTCTTCTAGGTTTATCCAGTTGTATGACTGAAGATAATAATGATGCTTTTGAGAATCCTACCATGAAAAAACTTCACACTTTTTTATTTTATCCTAATAAAAGATTTCATATATACGAGAAAAAGATAGATTCTTAGTTCTTGATTTCACCTGTGTTTATATAGTAAAAATTGGTCCAGAAAAATAGCTTATCCAACTTCTCTTGGGTTAGGACTTCATAGGGTAGTTATTATTGTGGACAATTACATTATTTCATCTAAAAAGTTCAGTGTTTTTATTGTGTTGTTTAATTTTTATCGATGTTGTGTATTGTTTCCAAGGCAGAGAGCTTCGTGGACTAGGCAATGGGGGTTTAGTGACTTGCCCAGGATCACACAGCTGGGTAGTGTCTGGTCACATTTGAACCAAAGATCTCCTGTCTCTAGGCCAGACTCAATCCACTCAGCCACCTAGTTGTTGTGTCCTTTTTAGTTATTTTACACATGAGGTAACTGAAGTCTTGGAAAGGAAAGGAATGACTGCTTCAGGGTGATACAGAATCAGAAAAGGAACCGAAAGACCTTGGATATAGTAAGGGTTGTATAGTCACTGTTCTTATCAATTTGATGTATCATATTGCCAGAATGATAAAATTTATGTAGACACCTGCATATATCATCCCTTTTGATCCAGTTATAAGTCCATTGTTATAAGCTATAAACTAACATCTGTGTTAAGATTTTATGGAGAATTAGAACTCCCATGATACTTTTGTCATGTTTTTGCTAAGTTTAAGCTTTCTTACCACACTTCTTGAACTCCTTTTTATTCTCCTTTGAACCCTTTGACACATTAAGCAGGTCAATAATATTTTTCTGAAGAATATAAGTATCTCAGTTTAGTAATAATGATCAAGTTCCTCATTTCCCTATTGTATGTAATTGTTGAAATAGGTTTTTTCTTTTTGGAATCTTTTTTATGAAAATATTTAATAAGCTTCCAACATCTTCTGGTTTAGATAGATACCCACTTAAAACTGTATAGTTAATGGTTTAGCGGGAGAGAAATTTGGAACAGATGGTTAAAAATCATGTTCCTACACTTGGCAAAATAGGAAACCTAACTAACCTCTCTGGTGAATTAACAAATAGAAAAACTAATGCTCTAAATTTTTTTATGGGGGAAAGAATGAATCTGTTCTTTTTCTAAGTCAGGTGTCAGCCTTTTAAGGAGAAGTCATTTTTGATATTAAAACTTTTCAAGAGCTCCCAATACAGAACTTTGTTTTTCGACTCTTATTGTCTTTACCCTCACTTCCTTACTTAAACTCAATTTGGCCACAACTAATTTATGTTAATGAGGCCAGTTTCTCATTCCTCATCTATTAGGTAATTTAGTAAGCATGGACTAGGTGTACCTACTCTGTGCAAATAATTAGGGTGAGCCCTGAGGATAAAAAGACAAAATTTAAAAATACTTCCTGTTTCCTAGTTTATTCTATTGAGAACCTACTTGTTAATACAGAATACAGTCCTCTAGACAACTCCACTAGGAATGCATTAGTGTCCTTGCCAACCTAATTGGGGTGAAGTGGTACCTCAGGTGTTCTAATTTGCATTTCTCTAATCAAGAGGGATTTAGAACATTTTTTCATATGATTATTGATAGGTTTGATTTCATCTGAAAACTATTTATAATGGTCTTCATTGATCCTAAATCATTTGTGATGATTAATTAAGCCATCAAGAGTGAGATGATGATTTTTCCAAAGTCTCATTTAGTCCTCTGATTCCAAATTCAAACACTCTTTTCCATAACATACTACTTACCTTATCCTTCCCTCTTAGGATTTAATCCTCACTATGGCTCTACTTCCTATTCTGACCCCGTTGGCTTTCTGTCTTCCACTGTCTCCTTGGAAATGTCAAGTCTTGCCAGCAAAATAGTTTCAAATCCACCTAATTGTACTATCATCTAGCTCTCATGTAGCATCTTTTCACAAGAACAATGGGAGGTTTTTATCAAATATTTCTCTAAAATTTATGGAGCTACACATTTTCAATTACATTTTAATGTTATAGATTTGAGGGACTAAGTTTGACACTTCTGCTATAGATTAGTCTTCTTTCCCCCCCCCCCCCATACCTATTTAATCATCTACCTCTGTTTTCTCCTTTTTGCAAATGTATGCTTTTGTCATATGAACTACAATTACCATTTAGAGCCTGCTCAATAAATTTTAATTGGTATTTTTGACAGCTATAAAATAACTCAGGGGCAGATTAGATTGTTTTGGTATGTTCTTAGAGACAAACTCGATTTATCTTAATGTTTATTCTCTATGTGGCTTACATAATAACAAAATTAAAATAGTAAGCAATTATAAAGGTTGCCATTTTTCAAATAAAAATCTTAAATTTTTTTAATGAATTTAGAAGATAGTATACTATTAAATGTTTACCTTATTATAACCTTAACTATCTATCTTTAAAAAAAAAAACCTTTCAATACTATGTATTGGTTCTAAGGCAGAAGAATGGGGGGTTAAGTGACTTTCCAATGGTCATACAGCTAGGAAGTATCCAAGGTCAGATTTGAACCTAGGACCTCCCATCTCTAGGCCTGGCTCTCAATCGACTGCCCCCTCAATTATCTTTTAAAACACGAAATATTAAAGAAAATATTAAGAAGCCATCTGACTGAAACCAAACCTAGTTTAGTAAGTGTGCCCTCATTATATATGCAAAGTAGGAAGAAATAATATTTTGTATTCTTTGGGATAGGTTTTTCACAGTTTTTCTTGTCATTCAGAGTTTTTTTTTTACCTTCCTTACCTTCCATCTTGCCAATACACAGTATTGACTCCAAGGCAGAAGAGTGGTTAGAGCTAGGCAATGGGGGTCAAGTGACTTGCCCCAGGGTCACACAGCTAGGAAGTAGCTGAGGCCACATTTGAACCTAGGACCTCCCATCTCTAGGCCTGGCTTTCAATCCACTGAGCTACCCAGCTGCCCCCTCATTCAGAGTTTTAAAAATTTCTTTAAAAAAAAAAAAAGGGAGGTTGGTGACTCAGAGTTTATATCTGGTCTCAGATCCATACTACTATACTCGTATAGTGACCCTGATAGTAAGTCACTTATGGCAAACTACTCGAATCTTTGCCAAGAAAACTCCATGGTCAGTTTTGACATGCTATGGTCCATACAGACACAAAGAATAAGACATGAGTAAACAATAATGATACTCCAAAAGCTGGAAGGTGGTACTTCTGATGCTGGTTCTCATGTTTTTCTTTGTTGTGGTGAACATTATTTAAGCTTCTGTTGTCTGGAGAAATTGTATTATATTTTATAGTATCCTTGTAGTTTAACAGCCTGCTAGTCTGGGAATGTTTAAAGAATATGGCCATTAACAAAGACTTTCTTATGAAGATGTTATGTCTTTATTAGAGTTCTGCAGTTAGGAAGTAACCATCTTTTTAAGATTTTCTTCACTTGGTTAGTCACCATGCTTTGAGATCAGCATATATAAGTATTCAGTTTTTTTCAAGATTCAAAACTGTTCAAGGGAACCCTTCCTCTCTTCCCTTCTTATTGTGGGCGGTGCTTTGTATTACTCATTGAGCTTTGAGTCTACTAATAGAATATCCCTAGAATTTCCCCCTCTTAAAATAACTACTATCTAGCCATGCCTCATATTTTACTTGTAAAGTTGACCTGTTAAATTCTATCTTATTAAATTTGCCTCACTATTCTAGCCTATCAAGTTCTTTTTAAATCCTTCCATGTCTTCTGCATAATTTATAAGCATACTATCTATAGCCTTTGACCAAGAAATACTTAAACATCTTAAATACACAGGGGCAAGCACATCACCAGGGGTTCTCCACTACAGAACTTCAAAGTTGAAATAAGATCATTAATTGAATACTCTTCAAGTCTAGCCAGTCAATCAGTTCTAATCCCAAATCCATCGAATTGTTCTAGTATTAACTTGTTTTCCTTTTCCCACAAGAATAGAAAAAAAGACCCTTTCTAATGTTTTGCCACTCCTTCCACTATATATAAACTATATCTGGCATTCTGAGGGAGAGAGACATACAGAGATAGACCTTTCCATTTTGTATTTTTCTACCTATAATTTGTTGAGTATTGACTCAAAAGGGCACTTAATCCATATTTTTAAATTGCCTACCCATATAAAATCCTTACTGTACCATATTATGCTTTCATTAACTTGACTACTTAAATGTCCATATAACCTGGCAATATTTGGTCAGGTAGCAGGACAAACAAACCATAGAGAATACAATAGGGGGAAATCATGGTTATCTGCCTAATGCAGCTAGATTGATCAGTGTTCTCTGGTAATTAGAGAGCTAAGAATGTTAACTCTTAAATCATTGAACAAGATGTAGATGGGTACACAACCTAGGTGAGAGATGACGCTTATTTTGGGTCTCCCTGACCTCAGGAGTATATATTCTAATGTGAGGGGGTGATAAACATTATGTATAAGCCCAAAAAAGCTTAATAGAAATGAGTTGATAATATAATAGGGAAGATTTTAAGTTTTAAAAAAGTTAACATAATTAACTTTCTCTAGGAAGGGGTTCTGACTGAATACTTTTTCTTTTCTCTCTTAATAAAGCATAGCAGTTCATCCTAGATCATAAATGTATTTATCTTGACTTGGATTTGCTTTTCAAATTTTCTGCTGGTGATAAGGAATGATGAACTGGTGGATTTCTACAAGAACTGGAACAACTTGTATGAACTAATGCCGCAGTGAAATAAGTAGAACCAGGAGAACATTATACATAGTGACTATGATTGTGGGACAGTCAAATGTGGCTTTGCTACTAAAAGAAATGTAACGATCCAGGTCTATTCAGAGGGACTTAATGAAGAAAGAAAGCTATCCACACCTAGAAAATGAAATATGGGGGTAGAAATACAAAAGAAAACATTTTATCACTTGTTTATATCGTTATATGATTTGAGGTATCTGGTTTTAAAAGATTATTAGAAAAATAACATGGAAATAGGCATTGAGCGATAATATGTATAACCCAGTGGAATTGCTTTTCAATAGGTTTCAAACAATGATACATGTATAACCCAGTGTAACTGCATGCCAGATTCGGTAGTGGGGAGAAAGGGGAAGGATCATGAATCATGTAACCATGGAAGAATATTCTAAATAAAAAAGGGGGGGCAAGGGGGAAATTTCTTGTCAACTCCAGGAGGGGCTAGGGAAGAGGAGAGGGAGACAATAAAGCATCATGTAACCATGGGGGGGGTGGATGGACCGGACCTAACATATATATATATATATATATATATATATATATATATATATATATATATATATATATATATAATTTTTTTTTTCTGTTCAAACCTGGCCCTTTAATAGGATTATTGGAAGAAGTCCGTTTTCCACCCTTATTAGACTGTTTTGTTAGATACCCCATTCTTTCTTTCCTTTTGCTTCTTGGGATAGCCCAAACTTTCTTCTACTTTATCATTACTATCTACTTTTTAGCTGAGAAATCTTGGGTGATAGGACTTGTCTCTGATACTTGAACTCCCCTTGTGGTGATGGTGATGATTTTTTTAGACAATTTGGATTTTGGCTATGATGTTTATGTTTTTGATGTGACACCCCCCCCCCCCCCCCCCCCGGGAGTTCAGGAAATGACTACTGATAATCCTTATTTTCTAATTGCTCTCTAATTCTAGTAGATGTGGGTGATTTTCCCTTATAATTCATTAAATAGGTGGCATCCAGACCTTAAATCTTGTTTCATTTCTTTCAGGTACTTGTATAGTTCTTAGCACATAGAAGGCACTGATTATTATATTGTGATGATCAGAGTGCTAGTTTGACTCTGTCTTGTAGGTCTAGTTCCTATCTACTTTGTTTTCCTACTGTCCTGACTTGTCTTTAGTATGGTTTTAGAGTATTTAAAAGGGATCTGGGCTCCTAATAAATAATAATGTCATTTCTCCACAATTTTCAACTTGTATTTTATTATTAAAGTCAATTTCATTTTAAGACTTATATTACATTTCTCTTTCCATAAACATATCATTACTATTCTTTTGCTTCTTAGGCATAATTAGTAACTCTTGGAGTGCTCACATGGAACCAAAAGGGAAGAGATTTTTTCTCCCTGAGGGATGAGATTTGGAAGACAATGGGAAAATTCAGAGGATATCTGAAACAAACTGCCAGTGTAGTAAATGGTTGAAAATAGAGAAAAAACGGGACTGTTGTTGGGGGCATGTGGAGGAGTAAAGACAGTTTTACAGGGGTTAGTTATCATTGGTCTATGGCAGCATTGTTACTATAGGAAATAAAAAGACATTTCACCTTCATGAGTTAGATGACATTTAGAATGCCTCTGTTCCTCACATAATAGAATTTTCCAAGAACAGACCAAAAAGACTTTTTATAACCTTCTCGTCTTATAACTAAGTAAGCTAATACCCCTAAATTGACTTGTTTAAGGTAATTAAATTAACTGGAGAGTCAGAATTCAAACCTAGGTTCTCTACTGACTGCCCCTTCCTGGATGGCATACTCACCATTTTGAGAGGAATGGATAGATTAGTAGTGTATAATAATAGGAAATCTTTTTTGATTATTTTTTTAAAGAATCTGTTTTTAGCAACTATTGCATTAATTATATATGTGTGTATATATATATATTATTGACAGTGAGATGTTAATATCATACAGTCCTTACTCTGCTACTGTATAATTAGAATTTGCTCCTCAGAAATTCTAGCATTCCATGTTCATTCTCATGTTATGTGCTATCATAGGGAGGATGTATTTTTGTGTGAACCCGTCTCTCTTCTTTCCCCGATCTTGGCTGGGGAAGTGAGTTTTACTTTTGTCCTTTTTATTTCTTCTACTTCAAGTGATTATTACTAGATCTTATATAAGTTATTGAATATCAGTTTGAATCTTACACTGCCTACTATGTTTCCAGGCTTTCTTACAGTGTTGAATAATGTGAGGGAATAATAAGTTGGTTATATTATTAGCAAAAATAAAAATAATTAAGAAAACAATCTCAGGAAAATAAGTTTTGGTAACCAATTAGGTTTTTATTATCTTAATTTGTGAGTTATTCCTTCTCTTTCTGAACTCCATGAAGATGAATTATGAATAACTGGACAAATCTGAGTTTTTAGAAGCATTTAGAATTCTTGACTGAAGGTGACATAACAAATGGAATTGCATCAGTACTTGTAACAAAATATTAGGGTGGGGGGCACAAATTATAAGAGTAAATAGTGTAAGTAATTAAAATTAAGGGTTTGACTAAATGTGTGAGAATTCTAATATGGTGGTCGCTGATTTAAAGTATTATAGTTCATGTCAAAATGTCTTTTAATAGTTTTTATTTTCAAAGAGGTGGAAAGAATGAAAGTAGAGAAATAGAAAAAGAGAGTAGGGAAGATATCTTGCCTATCACAGTAAATATTGCCTCCTGGTGTACCACCCACGTGGCCTCCTCCTCCTCCAAGAGGGGAAAGAGCTAATTTCTCTCCAGAAGCTAGGAAAGGAAAGCCAGATACTCAAGAAACAGCCCAAGAGCCAAGATCCAAGTTAAAGCCAGAGTCCAAGTCCTAAATCACCTCCTGAAGACCACTGCTAAAGATGTCTTCTGCAAGATTTCAAATTTCTTTTTTGATACTATGATCCAGATTTTTTGTCCCTCCCCTGTCCTCAAGCTGGCAAGTTTATATGATTTGTTACACATGTACTATTCATATAATATATATTTCCATATCCCTCATGTTGTGAAAGAAGATACATCACACATTCAAGGAAAAACTTAGGAAGGAAATAAAGTGAAAAATGGTATCCCTTGATCTGTATTCACATTCTATCCTTAGCTCGTCATTTTTGTCATGAATCTCTTGGCTGGCTTGGATCCTTGCATTGTTGATAATAGTCAAGTCAAGTTGTTTGTCCTTGCAATATTGCTTTGATTGTGTACAGTGTTCTGGTTCTACATCAGTTCCTTACATCTTTATAGATTTTTCTGGGAAAAAAAATGGGGGGGGGTTGAGTTGTATAATGTTAACAACAAACTAAAATGAACATTTGTTCAGCTTATTAACAAATTGGTAACATACAGCAATCAGTCAATCAGTGATCAGTAAAAAAAAAAAGAAAAAAAAAGTCCTAGGCAGGAAAAACATCCAGGCCACTTACCAGTTCTGGATGGTAAACTCTGCATCCCTGGCATCAAATATTAGTCACCCCAAGAAACCAAGAAAGCCACTCCTTGACCTCTTTCAGAGGCTGGTTCCCTGATACTTGTCATTCAGATCAGCTACATTGTCACTGGAGACACGGTCAACCATCTTCTGGGATGTGGTAAAGGTTGACCACATCTCCTGAGTAGGCATCCTGATAGGTAGCTCTCCATGCCAGGTCATAGGCATCTTCCATGCTTAGATCAAATGAGTAGCCCCGATACATAACCCAATAAGCGTAGACAGAACCAGAACCCACAGAAAAGGTGACTCCAGAAATATGGTTTCCCTCACTGTCTACATTGTACAGGCCAGGCCCTCTCTTATGTCATTTCTTAAGTTATTTCTTATGGCATGATAGTATTCCATTACAATCATGTATTACAACTTGTTCATTCCCCAATTGATTAACATCTCCTCAATTTCTAATTCTTTGCTACCTCAAAGAGAACTGCTATAGCTCCAAAATGCCAGCAGCCAAGTATAAATGTTCTCTACTTTAGATAGACTAATTCATAGTATCGCAAATGAATCATTCTGGTTTTCTGTTACTGTCTATCATAAACATTAAAACATTTCACAGATTTTTTTTCCTTCTGGACAATTAAAAATGTGCTTTAATTCAAAAAAATTGTGACAGAATCATAATATTCAAAAGGACAGTACCGTATATCTTGAATTATACTATTAAATAGTTCAAATGTATTATATGCAACTAATTCTTTGCTCTTGGGTTGAATTCAACTAGCAAGCATTTATTAAGTGCTAGGTACTAAGGATACAAAAAAATCTTTCTTTGAAGCTTATATTTTATTTTTTTAGAATCAATTCTTAGTATCTTTTCCAGTGCAAAAAGAGCAGTAAGGAGTAGGCAGTGGGGATTAAGTGACTTGACCGGGGTAACATTGCTAGGAAATGTCTGGGACTAGATTTGAATCCAGCTCTTCTGCCTCCAGTCTCTTTCTATCCACTGAGCTACCTGGCCACCTTTTATATTATTATTTCAAAGGAAATTGAACATACATGTTCTTTTATAAGATATCTTGAGACTGGCGTGGGAGCGTAAGAATTTAGAGTTGCCAGGTCAGAAAAGGACTCATATAGGAGGTGTTACTTGCATTGAACCTGGAAATAAGGCTAGGGAGCCTATAATGAGGAGGCATTGTGACAACTTGTATGAAGGTGGTGGTTAAGGTAAGTGAAATGTCTGTCATGTGTGAGGGTCAGAAAGTGATTTAGGTTAGTTTGATATGACCAAAGGAATAGACAATAAATCTGAAAGAATAAAATAGAACAGGCTCATAAAAGGGCTTCATGTGCCCAATCCAGAGTTTGTATTTCATCTCAGAGGCATTGGGGAATGACTTTCTTATGATTGTGCTTCAAGAATATTTGGCAGCCTTTGATCCAGCCATAGCACTGCTGGGTTTGTACCCCAAAGAGATAATAAGGAAAAAGACTTGTTGTACAAGAATATTCATAGCTGCGCTCTTTGTGCTGGCCAAAAAATGGAAAATGAGGGGATGCCCTTCAATTGGGGAATGGCTGAACAAATTGTTGTATATGTTGGTGATGGAATACTATTGTGCTAAAAGGAATAACAAAGTGGAGGAATACCTTGGAGACTGGAACAACCTCCAGGAAGTGATGCAGAGCGAAAGGAGCAGAACCAGGAAAACATTGTACACAGAGACTGACACACTGTGGTACAATCAAAGGTGATGGACTTCTCCATTGGTGTCATTGCAATGTCCCTGAATAATCTGCAGGGATCTAAAAAACACTATCCACAAGCAGAGGACAAACTGTGGGAGTAAAAACACTGAGGAAAATCAATTGCATGACTACAGGGATTGAGGGGATATGATTGAGGAGAGACTCTAAATGAACACTCTAATGCAAATACCAACAACATGGAAATGGGTTCGAATCAAGAACACATGTGATACCCAGTGGAATTGCGCGTCAGCTAGAAAGAGAGGTGGGGGGGGGAGAGAAAATTATCTCTGTCTCCAATGAATAATGTTTGGAAATGATCAAATAAAATATTGTTTAAAAAAAAAGAATATTTGGCAGCTTATTGATTGCAGAGTGGAAACTGGCATCAGTTTAGGAGATGATTGCTATTATATTTCAGGCCTGAACTGTTACGTGTTTGCTATGTGAGTGGAAGATATCTTTGATGAAGGCAGACAATGTGACATGAAACCATGCCATGACTACCTGAAATAGTAGACATCCCTCTGGAACAATATTTTAAAATAATCCATTGGTAAAGCCATTCTAGTGGTGGAGTTGAGATACTAAGAATTGCAGCTAGAGTTAGAGCCAGCCTGGTCCCTAAGAATAGTTTTGAGGAGGAGAGAGTTTTTCTTCCACCCATCTTTGGAGAAACTGGGACTGGTAAACTACACTATACAACTAGGAGCAGAGTGGCACAGAGAGTGAAGAACAGATATAGAAAGGTAGATAAGATACCTGGAGAAAGAGGCAGCAAAGAGATTGACCAACAGAGAAGAAAGCTGATTGTTATAGACTGGAATGGATTTCCAGGCCATAAAGCAACAAGAGTTGTGAGTTACATTTAAGTTGAGCCCACTCTTTTGTGGACCTGTGCATTTGCAGAAGTGTGCTCTAGACTTTTGGGATAATGTTTTGTACCAACTGTTCTTACTGTACTTTTTAAAAATACTTTCCGAAAAGCTAAAATAGAAGATTAAGGATTGCCAAAAAGTTGATAACTTTAGAGATTGAATTACTTTATAATTTCAAAATCTATAATTCTCTGATTATGACTTTTAGTCAATTTACAAGGACTCAGAAACCAATGTATCAGTTGTGGAATTGATACTAAAAATTCTCATTCAGCAAAGAATCTTGCATATTATAGTTTAAAATTCTCATTTTCTGGAAAATAAGTACTTTGTAATTTTCAGTTTGTTTTAAGAGACTAATTTTGGAATGTTTCTGGACTTGTATAAAAAGTGCTTGTATAAAGAATAAGAAAGATTTAAGTCCCTGGCTAGCTGCCAGGGTGTTTAGAGGTGTTTTTTTCCTTTTTTTTTTTGACCAAAGGAGAATAAAGGGGTAAACTTTTCAGAACTGTTTTCTTGCAGGGTGTGGTTAGTGTTAGTGTTAGTTGTGTTAGTGGTTTTTATTCCTGGTAAACTATATGTCATTTCAATTAAACTAAATGACAACTGTACTTAATTTTTTCAGAAATCATAAGGTAGATTTTAAGGGGAGATGGAACAGTGGAGCTCATCTACTCTAACTTTATAGATATGGAAAGTGAAGCCCAGAGTGACTTGCCCAAAAGGTCACAGAGATAGAGCTGTGATTTGAACCAGGTCCTGTGATTCCAATGTCCCAGGAGAAGTTTACATTCTCTTGTTGAGGCTAATGGGAGCCTCTTGGAAGAAGTGGTATTTAGGTTTTTCTGTTACATTCCTTTATTGGTATAGTTTTATTTCAGTGTGAAGAATTGGAATGAAAAGTGGAGAGAGACATGTTATGGCAAATAGAAAAGATAGCAAAACCATGGGACTCAGAGGATAGTTGGGTCCACACATAAAAGTTGTGGCAAGGCAAAGTGTTGAAACTGCCAAATTTTTATTTATATATATGTAGAGTAGGGGCTGATGGGTGAGTAGGTGAAAAATTGGAAAGTTAACAGAAGAAATATAAACCAGTAAGCAAGGAGAATGATACTAGAGGAACTAAAACTGGTAGAGGAGATTAGAAAAGGACATTAGAAGAGTTATGAAACTTAATTCTTTGACTAGTTTCTGCAAAATCAGTGATTCCTATGAAACGTTAACATTTCCCCAGTATAAAAAAAAATCAGTAACAGTTTGTCCTGCATTTGTTTTGTTACCTGGAGAACAAAAATGACCACACAGAAATGGTAAACATTGTTACTTCAGTAACCCTTCCCTGAGAGAGTGCCTGATAGTTGGTTAGGTGCATATTTGTTGTATTGAATTCGGGACTAAATATCACTTATGTTTCAGAATTAAAATATAAAATGCAACTTAGATGTTTTATTTTTAACTCTAAAGGAGAAATTTCTGAAGTTTTGATACCTAGGTCTCCTCATTCTCATCCTCAAAAAAAAAAATGAACCTGAGAAGCCTAATAATATGAAGTGGTGTTTTAAAATTATAACTTTGGATATTCATTTGCTTTTAAGGTCTTTGTAGTAAGCATTTTTAATTAGTCCAAATTTCTCATCAAGATTACTAAATTCTTCCGGAGCATTAAAATTTTTCTCTTGCAAAATTTTGAGTTTTAGAATCCAAGAATTTCATAGTTCCTTCAGTATCCATGTTATGGCTTAAGAAATTGCTTGGGGTGGCTGTCATTATCCTGTTTTGTTTTTTTTACAGACCAAAACAAAAAGCTAGTTGTAAGTGGTACTGGTGAAATTGGCATGTCAGCAGATGAGATTTCCAAATCTTGTCTCGTTAACCCAATAGAGATTTCAATTTTGTACTTTGGTTTTGCTGACTAGACCAATAGGAACATTTGTGTTAATCACTGTAATAAAATGCTAGTTTGTTTTATTGTCAGGGATTACCAAATGATTCTAGATAAACTGGCTAAAAACAAACCTCTGCACCAGTTTGTCCAAGGAAGAGACCCTAGAGTGTAGTTTCTTTTTGTCTTTGCATTCCTAGCACCCAATTTATATAGTGTTGAATTAAATTAACCACCAAAACACATGTTTGAACATGCTGGGAAGGTTGATATCATCTTTGTAGCCGTGTTTAAATTTTACCACATGACAATTTGTTCATTGTAAGTAATTCTCTGTATATGTTTAATGTAAAGTTGGAAGTTATCATTGTGTAACCTTTATTGACAACTATAAATTTTACACGGACACTTCATGTACAGAATGTCATATCCCTGACATGCTATTTATTTCCCAAAATTTCCTTTGTAGGCCATTTGTTTAATAAGTACTGGATGAAAATCTGCTAGTCCTTTAAAAACCCTACCTGAATTGTAGCTCTTTGAAGATTTGTCTTGTCTTGTTTAATACTGATGCCAATAGGCATGCCTAAAACCTTTGTTGAATGAATTCTCTATACAGGTGATGATTTTACTAAATTCACAAGTCTTGACCATGTCATTCAAACTCCAGTGCTTCTCTGTTGTTTTAAGAGTAAAGGTATAAACTCCAGTTTGGGTTTTAAAATCCGTCACAACCCTGGCCATAATCTATGGTCCTCTGAATGCTCTAATTTTTTCTACATATCTACATCCTCGAGGGCAGGGTGTTTCACTATTGTCTTTGTAACCCCAGTAAATTACCTAGTCTTGGTTACTCTATTGTATTAGTGCCATGTTTTCCTTTGGTAGGCAGATTCTTATTAATTATCATGTTGGAACTACTCTGCAACTTTTATACTGTTTTTTAAAAATCATATCTTATTTACTTCCAGTGTTGAAAACTATGAAACCAGAGTTAGGTTATATATATAACTGTTTTTTAAAAATCATATCTTATTTACTTCCAGTGTTGAAAACTATGAAACCAGAGTTAGGTTATATATATATATATATATATATATATATATATATATATATATATATCTTTCACTCTTGTATTCTTTGTCAGTGTTGTGGTAAAACTTTTGGCCCTTGGGTAAAGAGATAAGGAAATCTAAAGGCAAAGAGACCATGAGCCACTATGTTATCCAAAGGTGGTTAATTCCAAGTCCAATATAAAGAATTTACTTGGATGTGTCCTTTTTAAGGAGGTTAGGAGGAGGCTGTAGATCTTACCCTTTGAGCAAGGACTCAAATTTCTGATGAGCTTAGATGTGGGAAATGGATGAAAGAAATAACTTTTCATCGGTGCTTTTGCCTTTAGATAGCTTTTAATTGTGAAGACCTACTAGCCTTAGACAAGCCAGAACACCTCGATCTCAGTTTTTTTCATGTAAAATAAGGTGTTGGTTATTAAGCTTCCTTAGAATTTTTGTGTATTCTGGTTGTACCTTTACAGTTTTCTTAGTTGGATTAATGTAGAGATTTTTGCATTATGGAAGAAATATATTGCTTCACACCAATAATTAATTCGTAGCTCTCATCTTGATCTATTTTTGTTATGTTGTTCATGTAAGACTATCTGGATAATACATTTTACATAGACTGTAGGGTGGGTATGTAATCCTTTCCATTTGGGTTTGAAGGAACATGCATTGAGAAACTTGGTTGACACTATTTGGAATATGTAGACAATAGTTCTAAGAGAGTGTCAGTTGGAGATTGGCACAGACATGACTGTCGATGGCTTTCTGAATATACCATTTGTCTTAGATTTGTTAAAATGATTTTCAGCCTTTACTCCTTACTGAGAATGAGTATAAGTCTCAGTTTTCTTAGTCAGATGTGCTACTTTTGCAGGAAAGTAGAGAGGAGCAGATTTGAGCTAAATAAATTAGTTTGGGGGATAAACAACTTCATTCTCTTTTTGAGAGATAAGACAAAAAAGAGATCAGTATGATAAAAGAAGATTGAAAGCTATTAAAGCTTATTTTAAAGCCACCAATCAATATAATCTTGTTCTAAAAAGGTACTTTCTAGTGCTTTAGAAATCTGCAGGAGAGCATACATTACTATTAAAACTAATGTGCAAGAGGAGAAGTTCTAGGGTTTTTTAGTGTGTTGCAGTTTGGCAAATTAGTTTTTTAAATTTGCATTTATTTAAATTAACCTGGTGTGAAGTATATGACAATTGCTTTTTCTTTCTTTTATAGAAAGCCTAGAATAAACTCTCAGCTGGTTGCACAACAAGTGGCACAGCAGTACGCCACTCCTCCGCCACCTAAAAAGGAGAAAAAGGAAAAAGTTGAAAAGCAAGAAAAAGAGAAACCTGATAAAGAGAAAGAAATTAGCCCCAGTGTTACAAAGAAAAACACTAACAAGAAGACAAAGTAAGGACTCAAAGAAATCCAGAAATTTGTCCTTTATAATTGAGCTTATTGTAAAGTGAAGCCATAAATTCTATTAATGCCTCCCCCCCTTTTTTCCCCCTCCTTTTAGACCAAAGTCAGATATTCTGAAAGATCCTCCCAGTGAAGCTAACAGTATACAGTCTGGAAATGCAACAACAAAGACCAGTGACTCAAATCACACTTCAAGGTAAGAAATTGGCACCAAATTAACAGATTCTGTGATTTTGCCATCAAAAAATTGTATGTAGGTTGAAGAGATACAGTTAAGGATCTTAGAATTAGCATTTGAATTATAGGCCAAACTAGAAAAAAGAGCTAGGAGAACATTATTAATAGAATTTTTTAGTGGCCCTTAAAAGTTGTAAACTATAGTTTATGTTATCTTTTCACATCTTAAATTACTAAAAATTAGCATTAGTATTTTCTGCAAATATAGAAAAATTTTTTACCTACCATCTAGTTAAAATTGAACTCCATGAAAGTATGCTAAAAACTGCTTGTATAAATTCTCTTTCATTACAGAATAGTGTACCTTAATGAGAAATAAAAGCACCCTGTTGAAATGTTTTTATGAATATTAGTAGGTATAACTGTCTTCACAAGCGATGGCATTTAGATAAAAGTTTTTTAAAAGCTGTGTGACCCATGTTTGCTTCACTTTCTTTCCTCAGCTTATAAAATGGAGATCATAACACCTACCTCCCAGGGTTGTTTTCAGGATCAAATGAGATGATAATGAATGTAATGCCCTTAATATAGTGCCTGACCCTTAACATATAAATGTTTATTTCAAGGAGGAAAGGCAGCAACAACCCCACCCCTGGGCCCATCCAAAAAAATTTCACCCCAAACCAGTTGCTCGAGGGCAGAAAAGTTATAGATCCCTTCAATTTCTTCTAGTCTTGTGACTAGAATAGATTTTATTTTCTATTTTCTTTGGTCTCTATATACTGTTAACTCCTTTCTTGAACTAAGTTGGTGTTTTCACAGGGGGTTAAAAAAACATTATTAGTCCAGAAGTAAAAATATTAAACTTTTAGATATCCTGGCTAATGGTAAAGAATTTTAATTTCCCCAGAGCCCCCTGAATTCAATGGAAATATGAGGGGAAAGCTTGAATATATTTATGTAAATTCTCAGCCTAATCCAGAAACTGTGTGGGATAGATATCAGATATTATCTATTTTTGTGAT
The DNA here is from genome assembly GCF_027887165.1 of Monodelphis domestica. NCBI lineage: Eukaryota > Metazoa > Chordata > Mammalia > Didelphimorphia > Didelphidae > Monodelphis > Monodelphis domestica. Next base: position 36,099,201 of record NC_077233.1, on the reverse strand, counting down.
CATTCTTTTAGGCCCAGGCTGAAAAACGTGGACAGAAGTACTGCACAGCAATTGGCAGTGACGGTGGGGAATGTCACAGTTATTATCACAGACTTTAAAGAAAAGACTCGCTCTTCTTCGACATCATCATCGACAGTGACCTCCAGTGCAGGATCAGAACAGCAGAACCAGAGCAGCTCCGGATCGGAGAGCACAGACAAGGGCTCGTCCCGCTCCTCGACGCCCAAGGGCGACATGTCCGCAGTGAATGATGAATCTTTCTGAAATTGCACATGGAATTGTGAGAACTATGAATCAGGGTCTGAAATTCAAAATCTCCCACCTGCCCATGCTGCGTGCATCCCTGGAGATTCTTCTGTGGACATCAACCTAGTGATGCTACCAGGATCGTTTTCTGCTTGCCATGGGCATCTGGCCAGCAAGGAATTTCGCACCCTGATGATTACTCTTGACACTTTTATGTATTCCATTGTTTTATATGATTTTCCTAACAATCATTTATAATTGGATGTGCTCCTGAATCTACTTTTTATAAAAATCTGCTGTGCACAATTTTCCATGTACATTACAACTGTTGGGAGTTTTTTTGGGGGGGGGAGGTGGGGTGGGCAAAGCAGGGAGGGGGGGCTTTATTTATTGCATTCACAGACTCCATCCTTTTCAGCATATCCTTTAAGTTTAGTTCTTTCTTCCAGTTATACTATGTACTATCAGTTTTGATATAACTATATATATAAATATAAAAATATATATATAAAGGGTTATTTGAAACCAATACATGGCAACGCTGGTGCTTTGATACACTGTGAAGTGAAAATAACATTGAACAGTTACAGATCTGGGACAGTCCCGTCTATGAAAGTACTGAAACTAAATTGAAACCAGGCTTATACGAAGTATGTTCCAACCTATGTGGGAACTTAAGTCTCTCATCTGTCTAAAGAGTACTGGATGCTATAAATATATATTTTTAAACAATGTGATCTCAAATTTACAAGACTGCTCCAGATATCCATCCTGCATTTGCAATACAATAACAAGTCACAAGTTTTCTTGTCCAGTTGGAAGTGCTTGATCATTCAAAAGTAATTAAACTGGCTTCAGAATGCCAAGTAAATTATGGTTACATGTTAACATGGCTAATTCTTGCATAACATAAAAATATGGTATTCTGTAACTGAATTCCATCCATTTTCCAGACCTGTGTTCATGACTGAGGTAATTATTAAAAATCTATAAAGTGTCTGTTAGTTTTAGGATTTAAGACATTAAAATCAACACTGTAATTGTAGGGCTGGAGTATTTTTCAGTCAATACATTAAGCAGTTACTTGTTTCCATGTAACATTGCATAGTGATTTTTGTAATTAAAATTTGTCTTTCTTTTCCTTCTTCCTTCCTCCATTCTATTATAACACCCCCCTCCCCCACCAAATTCTAGATCTGCTTGTTTTCTGAAAGGGGATTATGAACTCTGTTTAATACCACCATGGTGATTTTCAATGTTTGTAGAGATTCATTGCTATTCTGTTGTGGGAAGCTTCAGTTGTGAATGGTGTTCATGCTAGCATCTGAAACACAAGTGCAGCTCATGCTGATGGGGCTGGTGTGATCTTTCCCCCCCTAGATTCAAAAATGATCTGACTTATGTAAATTCTTCCTAGCCTTTTAGAATTGCTTTACAGTTTGGTTCCCATTTATCATCCCTTGAAAACACTAGTGTAACCTTTTTCCTAATTTTTTTTTCTTTTAGCTTTTTATCTGTCGCTTTTTATACACATAACTCATGTGGCCCAGAGTGCTTCTGAATCATTTCAGGCACAGAGCCAGTTCAATATACAAATATATATATATATATATATATATATATATATATATATATATATATATATATATATATAGTCATGCTTTAGGTACTCACATGAGAGAGCAGCCAATTTGTAATGACGCACCAGATTATGTTATGATAACTTGGTTTGGGAAAAAAATAACTTATGTATATGGAGGCAACTGAGTAAAATAAAATTATCAGCTTGATTTTTGAGTAGCCAACAGGCAAGGTTCCTTTCACATTTACATTAAAACTATTCTGTCGTCACTAATGCATCATAATTTAAATTATATTCTCAAAAGTATAGATTACAAAGCAGTGCCATTTGTTGCTATGGTCCTAGTCTAAAATGCATGGACAATGTTCCCCTCTTTTTAAATTATGCTTGTATCAAAGATGCAAGTTGTAATTACCTTTTTTAAATACGTTTTTAAAGTATTTATTAATGAACCAAAGGAAATCCGATGCTTTCCATAGCATCAGAATATATAATACATAGTGGTTTGACTATGAATTTTAAATCCACATTTTAATGTTAGTGGGATATTGCAAAGACATTCCTTCTAAAGTTTTAATATTCCTTTTATTAAGGGTCTCAGGGAGGGTAAACTGGTCAGCCATATTTATTTTCCAGAAGTGTATGGAAATGCTAAGGTTTTTATTTTACAAGAAAAAAAAATCTTAAAATACCACCAAACTAATGTGTATGTTGCACTGCTTTTATGAATCAGTAAGTGTTAGTTTGCACTTTGTTCAGAAACACTGTGTGTATTTTTTCAAAATTAGTTTCATGTAAAGTGAATGGACCCCTAGTTTAGTGGAAAAGCTGATTAACCAGCTACTCATAGGCTGCTAATTCATTCATTGCTAATGTCTTGGTTTTTCAGTTTTGCCTCCTTGATAAATTAACTTATTTTAGGGAGGGGAGAAGGAAGGGTGGAGAGTGCTTTGGAACAAATGGAATAAAACTCTGCATTGATTAGAAATTGCAGCTAAAAGTGGAAGTTGCTAGCTAAGCAGTCAAATGTCATTGTTGGGCCAGGCCTTTAGCTGCTGTTAGGTATTCTGTTAAGGTAGTGTAGGTACTTTTAGACTTTTAATTTCTGAAATTGATTACACCCCTCAGGCATGTATTCTGGAAATGGAATTCCCATAATTTCCTGCTTTTGCAGCACATAAAAACACTAGTGTAGATTATATGTGTGTGTACATATATATTATACAGATATACACGTGTGTATATATGTGTGGGTGTCTATACATACACATATAAATAAATATAAAGGACCAGAAATACTTGGTATTCAGTGGCACAGAACGCAGGTTTTTTAAAAAGCACAGTGTTATGCTTGCAAGTTTCCATTTTTTTTATGCTACACAGTCTCTCACGTGTGCATATGCACACAGACACACAGAGCTTGCCTGACTTTACTTGAGTCAGGCAATGAAAAGAGTAAACATTTAACACAGACAAAAATATTTATTTTAATCAATAACTTTCAGTTTAAATTTGGCTAACTATAAAAAAAAATTGGCAGACGCTTCTGTGAGTTTAGTTCCACTAAGATGTTTCACCTGCCTTATCAAGACCATTCTCAGTCTACTTTTTTAAGCTACCATATCTTAAATTATTGAAAATTTATTAATTGCTGAATATATAATAACCTTTGCTTGTATGTAACCGAAAATGGTTTAAGAGCCAACATTTAGAAATGTATGACAATGGAGCTGAACAGTTTTTAATGCGCAAGCAGTTCTGTTCTTGTGTATGACTTGTAACCTTAATTTACTGTGTAAAGATGGTTACATTATTTCCTTAGCTTTGTTTGTTGGAGACAAATAGAGAATGCTTGTTAAGTATGTCAAAACATAATCTTATCTTGTGAATTTTTGTTAATGTATTATACGAGCTATATTTTTCATTTGCCCAGAAAGACAGCTTGTATAACGCTTTTGGAAGTTTCTGCTCTGTAAAGTCTTTAGAGCTGACAGTCTGTTAGGTTTGTTTTTATCTTCATGCTAAAGTGTCAATTGGTGGTTTTGTGAACTGGTCAGAAATTCACAGGTCTTAAATGTTTTGGGAAAATTTATATCGGACACTGCTCTTTGTCTAGCAAATAAAAGATGTTAATATATTCCTGTTACTGGCATGTGCACGACTATGTTATTAGAAGCCACTTTATCATTTTCCTGCTTTAAATAGAAATGTCTATTTATGAATTCTGCTTGTAGTTTTTTCACAAATAAAATAGTAAAATTTAAATCTGGAGGCTTTCCTTTTTTGTAGATTTTAACCTTTAGAAAAAGGTGACTCCCTAACTTTGTTGTAGTTTTTATCTGCCTATATTAAGCATGGGTTTTTTTTTCATATCTTTGAGATATATTAATAATTCTCTCCCAGCATCAGATTTCACTTCTAAAAATGTGTATCATTCCACCTTTCCTCACTTCACTAAACTAAGCAGGGTTCAGTACATAAGAAAGACCTCAGTGGATTGAGAGGCAGGACCTGGGTTCAAAGATGACCACATTATTTCCCCCTAATCAGGCAGTTATTTACTTGAAAAATTAATAATGAAAGAATCAATTCATGTATTTCTAAAGCATCCAAGTGATCAAGTATCTCAGTGAAAAAGACATCTTAGCACCAGAGGGCAAATATCTATCAATGGATAGATATGAGTTCTGTCATTAGGGGATATCAATGTTATCGGGGCAGTCATACTGGAAGAATATCATTAGTTAAAGAGGAAGCCTTATAAAGTTTTCAGAGGAAGGGCAAGGAGTAGTTATTTTAAGAATTTTCCCTCCACCCATAAAGGTTGGTAGATCTTCCATTAAGTAAGTCACCAAAAAAGTAATTGACTAGAATTTTCACATTTATTAGACATGTAAATAAGTAAAAATGCATAGTTGAACTCCACATTTTCAGAAGAATTTCCTATAAAGCATTAGCAATTTCTAAGAGGTGTAGTTCGGTATCTTGCCAAACCATATCATCAGATAACCCCAAAAAATTGCTATATCAGAGAAAGTCCATTTTCAGCCCTTTTTCTCTGTCCTCATGAAATTGTTCCTGAACATTTCCTAAAGCTTAGCCTTTTGTTCCATATGCCAAAAGGCTAGTTCTACCCTTCAAGTTACTATTTGGAAACATTTCTTGTTACTTGAAGAGGAAATTAGGTGTGATTTAGTCTTAGCAAGTGTATGCAGGTCCAAATGGAATTCTAAGGAGGGCTTTTGAAGAACAACAGTAGTGTTGTGAAGGAACCTGGAAGAGGGGTGAGATCAAAGTATCAATAGGTCGGGCCCTTCCTGGGTCTTCCATTATATAGGTTCCTTCTGTTTATCCTTCTAAGTTCATTGGGAACAATGTTGGAACATAGAAGGTGATGAAGCACCAAAGATTCCTCTTCCCCTCTTGGTTTTTTGAGGATGACCTTGAAGCTAGCTATGTGGAAAGACTCAGAGGCCCCGGGTCTAATGGAAAAATCAATGTTGCCCTTAGCCTTCACTCCAAAAAAGCCAGTAAAAAAGTGCTGGCGTGTGCCTGTGTGTTCTATTTAGTATTAGTACTCTGACAATGCTCAAAGGACTCCCATCCCATCTTTCTTACTCCTCATGGGGAGGAAGCAAGAAGCCTCTGGAGTGCTTAAGAGCTTGGTTGGACATCCAAGATGCTACGGTCATCCCCTGTATCCTCCACCATCACCAGGCGTCCTGTCTTGTTGCCCTTGGATGTGGATATCTGTGGAAGAGAAAGTAAGGCTGATGACTGCAGCTGTGCCTTCCCGCAATCTAATTTATGCACAAGTCAAGGCATCAGCCTCTGGGTATCATCACTCCTCTTCAAAACAGATGAACAATGGGAGAAAGGTTCCATCACTACCGTACCTGTGTAACTGAGGGATGTGAACTAGATCTTCCCTGCATCCAATGATCTTAGAATCTGAAGCATCAAAGCCACAGTGGCAGGACTGCAGCTTTACCTGTAGGTTGAGCAGAGGAATATTATTACCAGCCCAACATCCCAAAGTATCACTTATACATGTTGATTGGCTCTTCAAAATGAAGACATCCAGAGTCTCAAGTAGGATATGTTTTAAGGGCCAAATTAGAATTAAATGAGAATATTTGTAAAGCTATTAGCACAGTACTTTCCACATAGTAGTAGGTGCTTAATAAATATTTGTTTCTTCCCTCCCAAGTTGTGGTAGAGGATGAGTTTGTAGAGCTAGAAAGGACTTGATTTCTGGTGCAGTCCAAGAAATAAGAAACTAAACAGAACCATCATCCAAATAATCAAGTTTGTCAATAGGAATTTGTAATATGAGGTCACAATTAAACACTGGCCCTGAAATCTACAGGGCTTGATCCCTTGCCAGGTTTAACACTAAATTAAGCCTCTGAAGCAGTGGTACTGTCCTCCTAATCATAATTGTAGGGATGGGAGGGACCTCAAAGCACGTCTCTGTCAAGTCTCTCCAGAAAAATGGACTGACTTGCCCAAGGTTGCCCAGTCAAGAACAGATCTAGGATTCAAACTCCAGAGTTTCTTGGATTATATATCCAGTGTCCTCCCATGACAAACACATTCCATTGGGGCTCATTCAGAGGACCAACCAGTTCCGTTAGCCAGAGAGTATATCAAATGATATATGAACCATCTAAAAGATGTTGATTCTCAGAAAGACAAAGCAGAAAGCAAAACTAAAGTGGAGATCGAATTGAGTGTGATAGTTAAAGCAAACATTTCCACGGGTCCCAAAGGGCCAAGGGAAGCACCATCTGTGTTATCCTAGGCTTTGCAACCAGCAGATACTGCTCTCAACTCCCAGATCAATGATCGAAATGCTTAGGGAGAAAAAATCTCAAATAATAGATATCTTTTCAGCCTCACTTTCTCAATAACAACATGCCAAGTCAGGAGAATGATATGTTACAGCCACTATGGGATGGAGAAATAGAAATTGTCTTCATTGCATCTTTCTTTTAAAAGGAATTTGTGGAGTTATTCAGAAGTCAACAGTGGACATAGATCATTGGCTCAGATTTCAAAAATTTACTGGGGTGGAAAATAAGTGAATTTGAGGAATTCTCACATGCTGAGACCTCCTTATAAATTATACTATAAAGTTCCTGCCTCTCTTGCTAGTAGAGATAATCTTGACAATGCAAACTAAGTGAGCAAACAAATAGGCTAATAAAGGCAAGAATCGGGAGTCTTCCATTCTTCTTGAAACAGTAAGTGCTATATTTGCTGTTAATCATTTTGCTCTGGATGGACAGATCCAATCTTCGTGTGTGTGCCTATGAGAGACAGAAATATTTCTTGTGGTCTAGTAAAAACAGAATTGACTCTACAAATAGCTGACCATTAGACAAATATTTGTTCTTCTAAGAAAAAAATAACCACCAGAAACAGATATCGAAATGCCTCTAATATCTGGATTGGATTAGAAACAAATAGAACAGAAATAGAAAATGCAAATGTAGAGGGCAATGAAAATCAATCAAACCAACAAACAAGCATTTATTAATCACTTATTGCCTCCCAGTGTCTGTGCTAAGTCCTGGAGATTCAAAGACCACAGTCACACAGTTCCTGACATCAAGTTCATTGAGATCACATTTTGATTACCTGTCTGATGAAATGCTTTATCTTTTTTTCTTCCTTTCAGTCCATACATAACAGAGCCATTAGCAGCTAGTGGTGTAGCTATTTTAAAGAACCAAAGCAGTTGGGTACTGGGAATGGCTCCCCTCCAATTTTCCACCTAAGTAAGACATGACAATAGTGTTGCTCCACCTTCACAATGGGATATTGATGTATGGTTCAAACAGGAAAAGCAAGAGTAATAAAATGCAACATCTGAATAAGAAGAAAGGTCCTGGTATATCCATTACAATCATTGAGACCCTTTGCTACTGTTTGAGGACTGGTCTGGAAGAGAGAGGCATAATCTCTGTCTCTTGGGCTGCTAATCTATCATTTTTGAAAGGGACTTAAAATCAGACATCTGACTTTTAGTTGTTATCCTGACTGCTCTCCTCTATTCAAACTCTTATTTAAAAATGACTTTCCCCCTGGGCTCTTGGATCATATAAGTTTTTCCTCCAGCTGGTGAGAAATTTGCAGCAATTAATGGTGACTCCACTTTTGTGCCTGTGAAATTCCCTGTTTTGTCCCCATCTTTGACACATTTGAAACTTTTAATCTATAGTGGCATGAGAAGAGATGACCTGTTATAATGGGATAGAATTTCTCTGTTGGGAAAGATAATGTCCAAATAGGTGATCTGTCTGCCTAGCGTTGGGAAGGAAAGTTCATAGAGTTGGTGTCTTTCTATGTATTAAGAAGCAAGGCTGCCATGGCTCAACCCAATGGAACTGAATCTAATAAGTCCTTTCAGAAGGGGTTCAGGAGGGGTCAAGCTTTCTACCAGGTGTTATAACCTGCCAAAGGAGTGCCAAGCTTTGGTTGGAGCCTTTATCACCCATCGCTTAACCAGTAAAACGTTATTGATGGATTAATTCATTCATTTGTTCAACAATCATTTAATCATCTGCTATATTGAGGTGACTGCTAAGTAAGCTCCAAGGATCAAAACGTTGAAAGGAAATGATCCCTGTCTTTAAGAACACATTGAGGACAGTGGAGAAGATGATGGAGGGTGGAGAACAACACAAATGAATACAAAATTAACACAAGGAGGGCATTAATAGCTGTGTGGCCATGGACAAGTCACGACTATGTCTTGGTTCCCTCATCTGCAAAATGGCGGGTAATAACAGCACCTATTTCCCATGGCTGTTGTGATGATTAAATGAGATTGTATTTGTAAAGCACATAGCACGGTGCCTGATGTATACTAAGTATTATATAAATGTTAGCAATAACAATAATAATTTTTGTTATTATTATTATTGGCAACTGGTTGGGGAGGTGTCAGGAAAATCCTTAAGTAAGAAATACATAATGGTATTTGACCAGAATTCAGGATGGTTGAGGCAGAAATTGGAGGAGGATTGCTTACTTCAGATGGTCGAAAGAATGAAGAGTTCTGACATGTGGCATGTTTTAACCTACTTGTATGATTTGATTTTCAAAACGCAAAGAGCACATAGACATAATTGACAGACCCTTGGAATCTTTTATATTTTCCCTTGGATCTCCAGGACTTTGAAACACCCATCTTTTGAAACGGGCACTACATGATGAAAAAAGAGACCTGTCCTTGTTCTAAAATTCAACTTGACAAAGGACAGTCTTTGAAACATTAGAAGTAATCTTTGTTTCATACAAGTCCAATGGGGCCGTCTCAGCAGACTTCTTCACCCTGGGGGCTACAGGGATGAGACTAGGCAGCATTGACAAGCCATTTTCGTGCTGGATTTCCAGATCATGGACTTAAAAAAAAATAATTCAGGTAAAAAAAACTTAGAGCTAGAAATGCACAAGTAAAGAAGGTGAGTTTATAAGGAACCTGAATTATCACATGAGATTCCTCAAAGATGTGAAGAATCGAGGCAAAAATTTGGTGGTATCTTTTGAAAAGGGAAGGAAACAAGCTTTTGAAAATCTCCAAGTCAACAAACATTAAGCACTTCCTGTGTATCAGGACCTGGGCTAAGGCTGAGGATACAAACAGGAGCAGAAAGAATCCTTGTTTTCGAGGAACAGCTTACATTCTAGTGGTGAAAGGGAAGAGGAAGAGAATAAGCTTTACTATAGATCCTATTATATACCAAGGACTATGTTAAATTCTTTACAAATAAACTGTTATTCAATCCTGTGAGGCAGGGAATATTATCACCATTTTAGAGGTTTTTAAAAACTCTGTTTTTGAGAATACTGAGACAAAAAGAGGTTCAATGATTTGCCTAGGGTCGCAATAGATAGTATCTGAAGCTGGATTTGAACTCATCTTCCTGATTCTGGGTCAAATTCCCAGATCCACTTTACCACCTATTTACTTATATCACAGGAAGTTGAAAAGTGGGGGGGAGGTGAGAAATTGGGAGAAGAGAGAAAGAGAAGGAAGAAATTAAAGTACTCTTAAATGTCATTGTAAAGAAAATCCAAGAGGTTCAGGAGTACAACCTGGAGAGGAATGATGGAGAATCTATAGGGAACCAGGCAACAAGAAACAGGAATTATCCTGTGTTAGAGGATTTTAGTGAAGTTTCCACCTCTAGATAGGTATAAAACCTCCAAATGTTATTCATTCCTCTGAGTAGATTGGTTCTTGTCTTTCTCAGCTCAAATGATTTCAACTAACTCAGAACTTCCTACATTTTATGGTTTGATCTGCTGCTGCTGAACAGAGATCACAACAACCCTGCTTTCTGCTCCACTCCTCAAATATGAATGGATTGATTGGAAAGACAGATTGGATTGGATTAGATTGGAACTGATCTTGTGAAGTACACTCATCGATTGCTGGTGAAACTGAAAAAGGGTGGAAATTTTTGGATGAGAAACCGGTCGTCTATTGTAAAAGCAATGAAAAAAATTATTTGGGTCCAATCATTTCATTATTGGGAATGTTCCCTAAAAGGGTTATCAAAAAGACACTCCTAAAGAGTGTCTTTGATAAAAAAAATTGATACCAAAAAGCTCCCAAAATGCTCTCTGAGCAAAGATTTTCATAGCAGCATTGTATGTGTAGCGACTTCATTGGGGTTACTTCCCCAATTTGGTACTCATAAATTACAGGTTAAGTCCTCAGCTGGCAGCTATAGTTTACTCCAGATTCCAAGGAATGTTGAGGTTCTAAACTCCTAAAACTATATTTTACAGGTTCCCACCAATGTACCTGCCTTTAATAATCCAACAATGCATTTTTTTCCTTTCTAAAAAAATACTATTTATCATATGAGTTGACTCACTGGATAGAGGAGGATTCAGGGGATACCATGTCAATTTTTAAAAATGGGCAGCCAGTAGACATAATTACTAAGGCATTTACTCAGAAGTGGCTATAAAACATCCCCCCCAAACCTGGGGCACATTCTCCCACAAATACACAGGGCATCAGTAGAAAGAGTGGTTATATATATATATATCTAGAGTACACAAATAGGGAAGTCATGACATAGAGAAAACACGTGTTCAAGGTAACTTCATCCAGCACTTCTGGATGGCTCCTCTTCTCCTAGAGTCTCCTGGGAGTCAGTGTTTCTCTTAGGTAGGTGACCTGGCAGGACTTTTTGGGTCTACCTTTTGCAGCTCAACCTCTGATTGCAAGAAATCTTAAATATATAATCATCTCTCTTCTTTCTCTGTGATCAGATGTCACACTTCCTAGAGGGATCTCCGCTAATGGGTCTCTCCTCTCAACTGGCTTTGTTTTAGAGTGATATAGCTTGTAGGAAGGGGAAGGAAGAAAGAGAAATCCTCACTTCTCCTTCCAAATTGATTCCCTTTCAGAGCCTGTGTTCCTCTTCCAATTCTAGCCCCTGGTCTAAATTCCTTAAATTCTTGAACTCTCATACCTTCTCCAGTGTGAGCATAGCCCCTTCTCCCCACAGCCAATCAGATTAGATATTCCCACTAATAATGAGACCATAGGTGTTATTTCTTAATATTAATTCTTCATATTTTGTTAGTTCTTAATATTTCATTATATCTGTTATCTACTTTTTTGTCTTGTACTTATGTTAATTGAGGATAGAGGGTACAAATTCCCTTCTCCTAGCCCTCTTATTACATATAGAAAGCATTCATGATGCTCACATAATGGGATGAGGTTCACTGAATTGTCCAAGATTCCCATGTCTTGCCCTCTCAGGATAATAGCCGCCTAATCAATCCATTGATTATGGAGGGACAGTATGGAGAAATGTCAAGAACCATGGTTTGGCAGTCTATGAGACCTGGGTACTAGTCTCTGCTTTGCCACTAAATAACTCCATGATATAAGGTAAGTCTCTGAATGTGTGTGAGCCATAGTATTCTTATTTACAAAATGAGGATGTTGGACTCAGTCAGAGCCAAGTTTCTTTCCTTCTTTAAACTCTATGTGATCCTTTCGTCTTTTATATGCTCAACACTCTGCTTATTGTTGTAGTGGATACAAAATGATGATGATGATGATAGTGATGATTATGGTGATGATGATGATGGTAGTGGTGGTGGTGGTGATGATGATGATGATGGTGATGGTGATGGTGATGAGGGTGATGATGATGTTGATGATGGTGATGAGAGTGATGATGATGATGAAGGTGATGGTGATTATGGTGATGATGATGATGATGATGGTGATGGTGGTGAGGGTGATGATAATGATGATGGTGATGAGGGTGATGATGATGGTGATGGTGATGATGATGATGATGTTGATGACGGTGATGAGGGTGTTGGTGATGGTGATTATGGTGATGATGATGATGATGGTGGTGGTGATGGTGATGATGATGATGATGGTGATGGTGATGAGGGTGATGATGAGGGTGATGGTGATTATGGTGATGATGATGATGGTGGTGGTGGTGGTGGTAATTGTGACGATGATGATGAGGGTGATGATGATGATGATGAGGGTAATGGTGATGGTGATGATGATGACATTAACTCATATCTTGGCATCCAAAAGACTATTATTTCAGATGTGAGAGCACTCACCTTAAAATGCCTTGGAAAGGTATACCTGTTGCATTGTTATGACTTCCTGAGACCTTTAGCATTCAAAGGTGAGTCTATTCCTTACATTCAGAAACCTACGTGGGAGTTAATGAACTGAGGGAGTTGTGAGGAGGGAGAAAACTGTCCACATACATCCACTAAGCCAAATGAAACAGAGTGGTGGGAAAACTGAAAAAAAATAAAAAAAGAACAAAAAACAAACAGTGAAAAGGTTCACTGATTAATTCACCAGACAAAAATATTGTGGAAGAGGGGTATGGGCAATGTTGGAACCAGCCTGACCCTTGAGCCAATTGTTAAATTTTCAGAAATTGGCAAATGCTACAAATGTACAAATATAATAAATTGATTTATTATTCTGTTTGTTTTCTAACTTTAAGAATGTGATAGAGAAAATGTTATTGATGCAAATTAAACTTCAAAGTGTGTTATGTGAATATTTTATTCCCTCAACTCCAGATCCAGTTGTTAAATATTAACCATCACATCCCTGAAAAGAGGCATTAAGACTACCCATGTCTATTTAGAAATCTGTAAAATACATCATAAACAGGATGAAACTGAGATTTTAATGTAAGCCCCATTTACCAAACTCTTACCTTTCTGTCTTATGGATTCTTATGGATAAAAAGATTTTAATGCAAGGAGATAAATTTGGCCTCATACATTTATATCAGGGATGTGGCTCATATAGGACTAAGAGAATGGAAATGGAAAACTATCTATTGAACCCAGGTCCATTGATTGTAGAGCCAGCACTTTTTTTCAATACATTTAGTGCTTTTAATACACAGGGTTTAGCACAGTCAGTGCCCAACACACAGCATGCACTCTATTCATTCATTCAACTCTATGTGAGTCCATGGCCAAGTCCATGGGGTTTTCTTGGCAAAGATACTGAAGTGCTTTACAATTTCCTTTTCCAGTGTGCCTACGTTTTTACAGATAAGTGAGTGAGACAAATAGGGGTTAAGTGACTTGCCCAGGGTGCCATAGCTAGGAAGTGTCTGAGGTTAGATTTGAACCCAGGACCTCCTATCTTTATATGAAAAATCTTTATGAGCATTATCTGTACTCATGTTTAGTAGGACATAAACTTTCAAAAGTAACATTTAGCAATCACATCAAAACGAACAGAAATAGGGAATATAAGATTTCATCACACTTATACATTGATTATGAAAAAGCATTCAATACTGCATGAAATGGGGTCTTCAAGGCTTTTTTAATGAAGAGTCTTTCATCAATATGTCCAGATCATTTAAGGTTCATTAGAACCTTAATAGATAATAACAACGTTGACTCTGTTAATAGACCCTAGGTGAGACAAAGAGCAGGAGAAGTATACACCTTAGCGTTATTTACCACCAGGAGGGAGGAGATCTAGTGTAGAATCCAGGAGGAGGAGGACTTCTCTGAGGAAGGCGAGAATATCAAAATCTCCAAATGTTCCTGTTTCTTAAGGACCTTGTGCTTATTTTATCAAGTACCAGAATACTGTAGAGCCTCATGGAAGAGATGTATATGTTCAGCCTGTCCATCTAGGCAGAAAAGACCCAAGTGGATGGACGATGTCTGCTGCTGAGATTTCATACCTCTAGAATTTGTTCAAAAATGGGGTAACTGGGTGACTTAGTGAATAGAGTCAGGCCTTGAGACTAGAAGTCCTGGGTTCAAATTTGACTTCAGACACTTCCCAGTTGTGTGACCCTGGGCAAGTCACTTGACCCCCATTGCCTAGCCCTTACCATTCTTCTGCCTTGGAACCAATACACAGTATTGACTCCAAGACGGAAGGTAAGGGTTTAAAAAAAATACATGTATTAAAAATACATACTTATAGTTATCCCTTCCACATCACAATTTTCCCCATCATAGTTTTGATATATCATTGACTGACATAAGAAATTAAATGAGAATTTTGGGGTAGTTTGTGGAAGCTGTAGACAGAATGCAATGGCCATCAGATGATCCAGAAAAACCTTAGGGACTCAGAAATGCATACTTAATGCAGAATTTACAATAAGGTATTGTAAAAACCCCATAAAAGAAAAAAATCAGACTTCTCTGGTGTGAAGGGAGGGCCCCCAAATATTATATGGATCTTCCAGAGAGCCATATTCCTAGCCCCTGTGGTGTGGAAGGGATAACTCTATATATTCACACCCCCACACACACCTACTTACATATATACATGAGGCAGATGATAAGGAGAGACAAGAAGGACTCAGTTGAACAAGAGAAGGAGAACTCATTGGATCTCTCCCAGAAAAATGACAAAGCTCTTTTAGTGACCACAAGCTTCCCACAAAAGCACAGACCAGTCTTTTCCAGCCTAACACTGTTGCTGTACTGCAGTGAGACATAGAACACTAAAAATGACTTATCACGCAGAATAATGGAGAAGTTCATAGTGTGTTTGAGCCAAGCAGGCTGCATCCCGTAACAGAGAAGAAGAAACTTCAACGAACTGGAGTAAAGGTCATTGTGAATGGATTGTATGATGGGAAGAGAAGATGGGCTAACCATGTGGCAAGAGTGAGGGGGTGACACGGGTGCAGCCAGAGTGCTTCATGGGATCCCTCCCGATGGAAGGAGAAGAAAAGGACCTCCAGCATATCCAACTATAGTCACACTGAATGAGCAGGAATGGAAGTGGTGAGGTTTGTATCATTATAGAAAACTGAGGGGAAAAAAAACAGATCTATTTGGGTGCCCATATCCCTTGGATTGTCATGAAGTTTAAAAGAGTTAATTACATTTGAAAAGGCTTTGGAAACATCCAAGTGGTACAGAAATGTCCCTTTATCTATCTATCTATCTATCTATCTATCTATCTATCTATCTATCTATCTATCTATCTGTCTGTCTGTCTGTCTGTCTGCCTGTCTGTCTATCTATCTATCTGTCTGTCTATCTCTCTCCCTCACTCTATCTATCTATCTATCTATCTATCTATCTATCTATCTATCTATCTTTCTCCCTCACTCTATCTATCTATCTATCTATCTATCTATCTATCTATCTATCTGTCTGTCTGTCTGTTTGTCTGCCTGTCTGTCTATCTATCTGTCTGTCTATCTTTCTCCCTCACTCCATCCATCCATCCATCTATCTATCTATCTATCTATCTATCTATCTATCTATCTATCTATCTATCTGTCTGCCTGTCTGCCTGTCTGTCTATCCATCTGTCTGTCTATCTCTCTCCCTCACTCTATCTATCTATCTATCTATCTATCTATCTATCTATCTATCTATCTTTCTCCCTCACTCCATCCATCCATCTATCTATCTATCTATCTATCTGTCTGTCTGTCTGTCTGTCTATCTGTCTATCTCTCTCCCTCACTCTATCTATCTATCTATCTATCTATCTATCTATCTATCTATCTATCTATCTTTCTCCCTCACTCCATCCATCCATCTATCGATCCATCCATCTATCTATCTATCTATCTATCTATCTATCTATCTATCTATCTATCTGTCTGTCTGTCTGTCTGTCTGTCTGTCTGTCTATCTATCTATCTATCTATCTATCTATCTATCTATCTATCTATCTTTCTCCCTCACTCCATCCATCCATCTATTGATCCATCTATCTATCTATCTATCTATCTATCTATCTATCTATCTATCTATCTATCTATCTGTCTGTCTGTCTGCCTGTCTGTCTATCTATCTATCTGTCCGTCTATCTCTCTCCCTCACTCCATCTATCTATCTATCTATCTATCTATCTGTCTGTCTGTCTGTCTGTCTGCCTGTCTGTCTATCTATCTATCTGTCCGTCTATCTCTCTCCCTCACTCCATCTATCTATCTATCTATCTATCTATCTATCTATCTGTCTGTTCATCTGTCTTTCTGTCCTTCTGTCTATCATCTTTATAATCACCAGAGTAAGCCTCAGAATTGATGCTTCCAGAATGAGTTACCCCAGAGTCTGGGTTGCTTGGGGGAGAGCTAGAAAGAACCAGCACTGGTCCCTTAAGCCCTCTGCAATCCGAGTCAGCAGTTTCGTGTAACAAATTTTAACAGGTCTTGAAATACTCCATCTGGCACCAATTCTTCCACCCCAAGATTCAGAACAGATTGCTTGGCGCACATTAAAAAAAAAAATAAATAAAAGAAAAAGCCTGTCTTAAAGTTGAACAAAATGAACCCACTCCTTAAGGAAAACTGAAATTGTTCATTGCTGCTAGAGCCAAGTTCCAATCCACTTCTAGTGTTGATGGGCATGAGGAAGGTGAAGGAATAGGGGGAGGAAGGACCTAGAGCATAGATGGAGAAGGTGATTCTCCTCTCCCTGGAGTGGCATCTCTCTTGGCACTTTAAGTGATCAGACAGGAGCCACCAGCCAATAGCTATGCAAAAAAGAAAAAAAAAAGACTCTGCCACCTAATCCCCCAGTGGCAGCTGTGGAGAATTCCTTTATAACAAGTCTCACTGGGCTTTGCTGAAAAATGGAACTAGTGTGTTTTCAGGTTTCCAAGCTATACAGGATGGAATGTCTATTGCTCTCAGAGAGTTCTTGCAGCTTTAGTTCACTCCCAAGAGAAATTTTTTTTATAATTCCCTCACACACATAAGAAGCCCCCATACCTTTAGGCATCACTCTATTTCCTGGTCAGTGGCTTGTTTGTCTGATGGAGGCAAATTTAAACCAACTCAAAAACTCTCATGTAAGAAGAAAATAAAACGTTGACATTGTTATTGGTAACTACTGAAGAGTAGGAGGAGTGTGGTTTAATGGATAGAACACTGGCCTTGGAAGCCCAAGACCTGGGTGGGTCATGTCCCGCCTTTGGCATATACTGACTGTGAACTGAAGCCTCGTTCTTCAGAGAGCATCACCATCATCTCCATCACTTGGACTCCCAACCTAGATGCCATCCTCAACTCTTCACTCTTTCCTAGCCCCCAGATCGAATCTATTGCTAAGTCTTGTCCATTCTCCCTTTGCAGTATGTCTCCTATATGCCCTCTCCTCTCCTCTGATACTGCCACCATTCTAGTGCAGGCTCTCCTCATCTCATGCCTGTATTAGCAATACCCTTTATGACTATAATTGGTCTCTTTTTTCTTAAACATCTCTGCATTCCAGTCCACCCTTCATTCAGCTCAGGTCTGATCAATAAACTTCAGTTGCAGTCTATCATCTCTAGGACCAAATCATAAATCCTTTTTGGTTCTTGAAGCCTCTTATAACCTGGCCCCTTCCTTTAAATATTACACCTTACTCCCCGCCACATACTGGGTGATCCAGTGACTCCAACCTCCTAGCTGTTCCTTGCCCAGGAATTCCATTTCCCACTTTCATGCATTTTCACCAGCTGTCTTCCATGCCTAGAATTCTCTC
The DNA here is from genome assembly GCF_027887165.1 of Monodelphis domestica. Classification (NCBI taxonomy): domain Eukaryota; kingdom Metazoa; phylum Chordata; class Mammalia; order Didelphimorphia; family Didelphidae; genus Monodelphis; species Monodelphis domestica. Next base: position 36,081,356 of record NC_077233.1, on the reverse strand, counting down.
CCTCCTCATCTCCATCTCCTGGCTTCCTTCAAGTCCCAGCTAAAATCCCACCTTCTTTGTTTCCTTAATGTTATTGCCTTCCCACTCAGATTATGTTGCTTGTATATATTTGTTTACAATTTTTGTTTGTTTACAGATACTCTGAGAGGAGGGACAGTTTGAAAGTTTTTTGTATTTTCAGTACCTAGGACAGTGGCTGGTACTTAGTAGGTAACTAATAAATGCTTGTTGATTTGTTAAATAAAAACAAAGTCATTTGTATTGGAAGGTAGCTTTAATCATGGGAAAATTGGGAAAGGTGGCCAACTGGGTCAGTTAACATCACAGTTTGTCTTAGTCAACAAAACTTGAGAATGGTAGCAGGTAAAAAATCACATTTGAAGTCATTTAGAAACAGCTTCTCTGTCAAAAACTCAGATTCTGTGGTCCTAGGAGTAGCTAGATGGCTCAGTGGGAGAACCTGGGTTCGAATCTAGTCTAAGACATTTCCTTGCCCTTCTTGGACAAGGACTTAACCCCATTTACCTAGCCTTTGACCTTGTATCAGAAGACTTGTTACTAAGAGAGAAAGTAAGGATTATTAGAAGAAACAAATCCATCAACAACTATGGTCCTCATGGGGTGGAAGGGAGAATGACAGATGATTTCATCATTTGAAGGAACCAAAGAAGTGAGGAGGCGGTAGAAATAAGGGGAGATCAAGTTCAGGCACGGGGAATGGCTTGTAAAAAATGCCCAGAATCAGGAAATAGAGGATCATATAGGATTGAAGAAAGAACAGCGGAGTGTCACTGGACAGCAACATGGGAATGAGTAAGATATAAGGAAACTGGAAGGCAGGAAGGGGCTTGGTTATGAAGGACTTTCAGCGTCAAACAGGATTTTATATTTCATCTTGGAGATCATGGGGAGCCACTGGGATTTATTCAATAGGGAGGTGACTTAGTCAGATCTGGGTTTTAGCAAGATCAGTTTGACAGCCGAATTGGAAGACAGATTAGAGTGGGGAGAGCCTGGAGGCAGAGAGAACAACAAGAAAGTTATTGCAGTAGTACAGTCAGTCAACGGGCATTTAGGAAACTTGTTCCAGGCTTCCTGGCTCACCCTCACTGTCCCATCATCCTAGCCAGTCCTGCTCTCCAGAGCTCTACTCAAGTCTGGAACTCCCCAAGAGGAAAATATAGAGTCCAAAGTGGAGGATAAAAAGGATAAAGTCCTTTTTCAGTTCTCAAGCCCAGAAACCAATGAAGGAAAGGGATGAAAGTGCCATAAAAGAGACTCTACAACCCCTTATCCTGGCTTAGAGCTCAGGTTAGGTTTGCATATTACCAGAGATGGACAGAGACACCACCAAGTTGCTATCCCTAGTGGTGCTGCACTTGGACCAGTGGCAATACTCTTCTCAGAGAGACCAACTTCCTGATACCAGAGTTTGGATAATCGAATTGCTCTTCCCCTCTCAGCCTACCCACCTGAGATCTCAATGCCATCTTTGGCCTGACTGATTGTCCCTGTCGAAGCATGCTGTCACTGAATTCCTTAGCTGGGAGAATGCCCCTACTGCCTTCAACAAGATGCATAAACCCTTCATTCCGGGTGGGGGGGGGGGCATGCCACAACTCAGCATAAAGGGTCCCAAGCCAGCACCTTCCCTTCATGGTGGTTCTGCTCAAAAGAGGAGATGCCCTTTGTGGTCCTCAGTTTCCTGCTTCTTGGCTACTCCCCCTCCCCCAGAGTCAGAACTGAATCACTAGATTCCAAAGAAGCACTACGAAAAAAATCAGGAAATCCCCTTACCATCCCAGAGCCCCCTCCACCCCTGATGGATGGGCAGCCAGAGGATCTGGACAGGAAGGACACAACAGGGCTTGAAGGAAGTCCCACAGGCTGATATTTGGCTCAACAAAGACAAATCCTATGCTGTGTCTCCTGTGCCTATCTCTTTGCTCCTTCTGTTGCTCTATGCTTGCTGGCATTTTGCTGACGATCAACTCATCATCTAGCACCTATTTCATAATTAACTCCACCTGATTCCCAGATGCTGCTGCCTTCCCTTCCTCTCCCATGCTCTTACTTAGTCAACTTGTATTTATATTTTCATACATGTATTAAGATGTTCTTCACTTAAAACATATAGGCATAGATATATAATGTACCAGGCACTATGCTGAGTGTTTGGTCCAAGTTTGAGGTGATAAGAGTCTACACCAGGAGACAGTTATTAAAGGAGAGAAGGGGGCATATAAGAGAGATGTTCCAAGGTAGAATGGACAGGACTTGGCAAAAGATTCGATCTGGAGTATGTGAGAGAGTGAGGAGTAGAAGATGCCAGGAAGGTCGAGAACCTGAAGGACTAGGAGGCTAACGAGGCCCTTGAGAGTTTGGTGATGAGAGTTTGGGGGGAAAGTTTTGGGTTGAGTTTAAGACATCTATGGGAAATCCAGTCCAAATGTCCGATGGGCAATTGGACATTCAAGACTGGAAGTCAAGAGAGAGATTGAAGGTCTATACATAGACCTTCTGGAGAGGATAACTGAATCCTTCAGAGCTAATGAGATCACCAAGTTGAACTAGTCCAGAGGGAGAAGAGAAGATCTAGGCCAGAGCCTTGGGAGACATCGGCAGTTAGCAGTCACAATGAAGATCCTACCAGAAAGACTTGAGGAGAACCAGAAGAAAGCAAGGTCATGGAAAACTAAATAGGGAGTAAAGAAGAGAGTAACTGACAATGTGAAGGGCTGGCTGTATAGAGGTCAAGAAGGATGAAGACTGAGAAAAGAACCATGAGATTAAGCAAATGAGACATCATTAGTAATTTTGGAGGGAGTAGTTGAATGGTGAGGTTGGAAGCTAGACTGCAGTCAAGAGATTGAGAGGAAAATGGACGCATCAATTTTTTATGAACTCAAGAATTTTACAGACAAAAGGAAGGAGACATAATTAGCTAACATGGATCAAGTGAGGGTTTTTTGGAGATGAGGAAAATATGGAGCTGTTTATAGACAGCAGGGAAGTAGTCAGTAGACAGAGAGTGATGGAAGATTCATAAGAGAGTAGAGGGGGCAATCTGCCAGAGCAGATAGGATGAAATGGGATCACTTAGTCAAGTAGAGGACTTTACCTTGGCAAGGAAGACCATCTTTTCTTATGAAATGGAGAGGAAAAAAGTGGCAGACGGCATCTCATTGACATAAGATGAGGAGGATCAGGAAAGAGAGAACTCTCATTGAATGGCCTCAAAATTTTTTTAAAACCTTACTTTCATTTTAGAATCAAAACTGTATATTAGTTCCAAGGCAGAAGAGCAGTAAAAGCTAAACAATGGGGTGGTGGAGTACTTGTCTAGAGTCACACAGCAAGGAAGTTATCTGAGGTCAGATTTGAACCCAAGACTCCCCACCCACCCATATCTCCAGGTCTGGCTCTCAAGCACTGAGTCACCCAGCTGCTGCCTTCGCCATAATTTTAGCAATTAAATATGAAGTACAATTCTTAGCTGACTCACTAAATTCAGGGAAAAGTAAAGGAAAAAGGAGACATGGAATGTCTCAAAAGGGATGAAAATGTTTGGAAAAGCCACTGGGTGGGTGGGATAGCAAATCACTTATGGAGATGTAAAACAATTGCCTTGCTGCAGTGAGATTATGTAATAAATTCATAGTGGACCCACCAATCATGATTTTGTAATTTCCCCTGCTTCAAGAGTTTGTGAATAGGAGGGAAAGGTTGGTTGGAAATTTTAGAGGCTTGGAGTTTGGCAGGACAAGATGAGTGATACGATAAGGGAGCAAAGGACTTGAGAGAAGAGGATGATGTCCTGTTAGTCAAGATATGGAAGGGAGGGGAGTCAAGATGTGCAAGGATGATGGAGATTGGATGTGAGGATTAGGATGAAGAACAAGATTAAGGCCATAAACCCAGGGAGAGGCAGAATAACAAGAGATTATGATCAGATAAAGGCAATTCCTGAATATGGAAGTAATGTGATGGGCAGTCCAGGGTAGGACCATCTTTCAGTGTAGCCAAGGTGGGGTGGAGGATTAGATGATGGGAGGTGAGGAAATTAAGAAACTGGGAAGTTAGGCTTGAAGTTGGTGTTTGAGGATACATCAATATGTATGTTGAAATCTCTTAGTATGAGGGCAGGAATTAGGTAAGAGAGAAAGGCTATGAGTTGAGACTGAATTCATTGAGAAAGGAAGAAGAGTGTCCTGGAGTTCAATAGATAACATCTACGGAACCTTGACTGGATGACAAACACAGCTTGAATGAACTCCAAAGAAGGTGAGGAGGTGGAAGCAACAATAGGGATGAGGGACAATTCCAAATCCTCCGCCATGACTAACAGGTCCTAGAATGTGAGAGCAAGTGTGACCAGTGCTGGAAAGATTAGCCAAGGGAAGCTAGGTCATGTGGAGGGAGCCAGGTCTTAGTGAGTGCCAGAAGAAAAAGGATGGGTTGAAAGGAAAAAGCTTAGGGTGAAATCCAGTTTGTTACCTATGGAGGAAGCATCCTAAAGAGCACTGGGGAAATGGTGGGTAGTTCTTTTGGGAGCTATTGCAAGGCATGTTTGAAGGACCTTTTTAAATTTACTCATCTGGGAAGAACTCATATTCCTCCAGTAGAATTGTTTAAGAGTAGTGGGGCAGTTAGATGGCCCAGTGGATAGAGTCAGGCTCTGAAATGGGAGGTCCTGGATTCAAATCTAACCTCAGACACTTCCTAGCTGTGTGACCCTGGAAAAGTGACTTAATGCCCATTGCCTAGCCCTTACTGCTCTTCCCTTCACCAATACTTAGTATCAATTCCAAGACAGAAGGTAAGAGTTTAAAAAACAGAAAAGAATTCTTAAGTTGTAAGAATGGGGATCATCCTCAGTCTAGTACAATGACACAAGATGCCTGATAAAAAAAAAAACAAAAAACAAAACTGAATTGAATTGGTGACAGACCCTGGGTACTGCCCACCATTTTGTCTATGAATTGCATTTTTTGTCCTATTTGTTTCAGGGTATTTTTTTCCCCTTTCTATTTGTTTCCAGAGTGGCAAACCACCAAATCAGCAAATGGCCGGAGGGCTGTGTGGGTGAGTTCCTTCTTCCCACATGCAAACCCTAATTGGCTGATTCACTGAGGTACCTTGGTAATTACCCCTCTGCCTGCCCCTGGAGCCTGGGTGTTGGTTGGCTTGGTTCCCTGACTGATGGCATCTGAGGTATCTCCTAGCTGTGTGTCCCCCCTTCATCTCTTCTTAGAACTTGGCAATTAATGCCAAATCCTTGGCATACACACCTTATAGGATTCCTTCCCCCATTTTAAAGTCTCTCCTGATTGGATCTTAAGACAAGAGGCTCAAAGGATCTCTGAGAGCTGGAAGAGAGAAAATTCAACCTCATTATTTTACAGATGAGAAAACTGGATTCAGGAAAGAAAAAATACTGATCCTCAGGGGGATCAGGACCATCAATGGGTGGTAAAAGATGGCGACAAAGCTGAAGCTTACTTGGTTGACTCTACCATGAACTTTTCAAGCAGGGGTTATTTAAAAACACATTCATAATCCATATTGTTGTTTGTCCTTACAAGACTCAGGAGTGAAGATTTCTGAATTCCTGGGGGTTCTGGACAACACCTAAGAAAAGCAGAGAAATAAGTTGTACTTCCTATACTTAATGTAGCCCCTTTAAACTCTGCTGCCACCCATTATCCCAACTCCCTCTCAGCCTGGCAAGTTGAGTCTCTAGTAAGTGGCTGCATCTTTCCCTTAAGGTTCTAGAAGTCACCCTGAGGGAACAGGGATGATTTCTAATGCTCTCTGCTTGAGCCTCATTTATAGTGAGTGTCTTCTGTCTGCCCTAGATTAGCATTCTAATATAATTTAAAAAACCACAACTTTTACCTTCTATCTTTGAATTGATATTGAATATCAGTCCCAAGGCCGAAGAGCAGTAAGGGCTATCCAGTTGGGGTTAAGTGACTCGACCAGGATCACACTGCTTGGAAGTGTCTGAGGCCAGATTTGAGCCCAAATTCTTCTGACTCCAAATCTGGCATTTTATCCACTGAGCCACCTAACTAACCCTCCAATATCATTTAGCTAGTTAACATCAATTAGCTCTTACAAAGGGTTATTTCCTGAGAAGATCTATTGAGAATAGAAATAGAAAATAAGATTCTTCCCCTCTTCTCCATCACCCTAATGCCCCTGCTAGACCGAGCAGATTGCTACTTAGGGCTACATCCATGAACTGGATTCTGCCACTAGCAAACACTGATGGGAACAGCATCATTGCTGGTGGCCCTTCTGACCTTGGAAATTCCCAGAGTCCTAGCCTAGTCCATTAGCCTACTCCAGTGTTCTGGTACCCAAGAGCTAGAAAGAGCTGATCCAACAGAGATGTGCTCATAGCCATATGTTAGGCTATAAATAAGGAAGCAACTTGTCTAATGGCCAAGCCGCACCCAGCAGTGAATTTGCTGTGGGGAAAAGTGGGAGTCATCCCTTTAAGTATGAGCTCATTCTCCCCAGGGGCTAAGGTGCTAGAGGAATATAGGATCCTGGTTCCAGAGGTGATGGCTCTTTGGTTCTTTATCATATAAAAAATGACCCTCATTTATATAGTGCTTGAGATTTGCAAAGCACCATAAAAATATTATCTCATTAAAAAAATTTTCAACAACCTGTTGAGGCAGGTGCTGTTATTATCCCCATTTTACAGATGATTGAACCAAGGTAGACAGAGGTTAACTGACTTGCCCAGGATGACACAGCTAAGTATTAAAAGCCCAGATGAGCTTTGGCCACTGCAACACCAAACAGCCCAGTAAAAACATTATCTTCTTTTTTTTTCTTCCCAATAAAAGCTAATCAATATTAATTGGTTATTTGATATCAAGGAAAGATAAGAATGGGTCTAGAGCTTATTTATTTGTCCATTTCTATTTGTGCTTTCTTCCCAGAAGAATGTAAACCCTTTGAGGGCAAAGATTAAGAAAAAGATGTTTGCCTTTTCTTCCCGCATGGCTAAAAGGGTGCCGGACCCAAAGCAGGATTGAAGAAATGCTTATTAAAAGAGCTCTATAACCCAATAACAAAATAGAGACCAAAATAGAAGTGAAAAGACAAGTCAAAGGAAGTTGATCTTCAATAGAAAAGCCAGCAAAGACAACTGAAACTATTGCAAACTTCATCAGATAGTGCTTCGGTATTGAAAGTTTTTATGCAATTATCTTTGCATTTGACTCAGTGGCTCATTCTGGTGGTGGGTGGGAAATGATCACAAGGGAAGCACAACACACACATCAGTAAAACAATCAGTAAAAAAAAAAAAGAAACTGAAACCAAAAATGTTGAACTGTCACCCTCAACGCTGAGTACTCTCACTCACTGGAGCTCAACTGTGTTTTATCACTGTCTTCCAACCGCCAGAAACAGACTCTTCCTGTTTTGTTTTGTTTTTTTAAACCCTCACCTTTTGTCTTAAAATAAATGCTAAGTATTGGTTCCAGGGGCAGAAGAGCAGTAAGGGCTAAGCAATGGGGTTAAATGACTTGCCCAGGGTCACACAGCTAGAAAGTGTCTGAGGTCACATTTGAACCCAGGACCTTCCATTTCTAGGTCTGGATCCTATCCACTGAGGCACCTGGCTGCCCTTGCCGTTTCCTCTTTCGAAGGTCATTTCTTTTGGACTGCATGCTAGTCCTCATTTCCTGTCTCCTTTTCTTCTCTTGGTGGAAATTATGTTCAAGGAAGAGGAGCACTATTGCTGGGAAATGTCTCTCCATCTCATCCTGAATACTTAGGAGGCTTTCTAGGGTTTGGGTGCATCTTAAGGGAAGAGTGTACAAAAATGCTAGACCCCAGCCCCAATCCTCAATCTCACTGCACCAAAGACACTCCCCAGAATACCAAATTTTCCTTTAGAGATCTCCCCAGTCTCTTGAGAAGTCTGCCCAAGAGAATGGCCTTCACCCCCAGTCCTAGGGACTTTCATTATGTATATCTTAAGGAACATTCAGATGATCATAGATAGGATCATAAATTTCAGTCCAGAAGGGACTTTGGAGGGCACCAAACCCAAGCCTTTCATTTTACAAATGGGGAAACTGAGACCAAGAAAAGGGAAATAACTTACCCAAGGCCACACTACTAGGACCTGAACCGATATCTTCTGACTCCAGACCTAGCAAAGCCTCTTCCTCCTACATCAAATTGTTTTACACTTCCTGGTTATCTGAATTCCAGGAACCAATACTCCTAACTTGGGACCCTGACCTGGTTCAGGATTCTGATGACCCACATCTTAATTCATTGTTACCCATCCTATCTCTTCTGCTATTGACACCATCTCTCAGTTTTCTTTCTTAGCATCCATTTCTCTCTTTTATCTTCTCCTCTCTTGCCTCTGTATCCTCTAGGATCCGAAACTGGATTTTTTGGAGTTTCATTTTCTTTTCTTCTACCATTAATATCCACCCCCCCCCCCCCCCCGCCACACACACACCAAAAACTTTCTTTTTAAAGAATTATAAACTTGAAAAACATCAACAACAATTTTTTCCACCCTTGGTGGCTTTCCCCAGAAAATTAAGATGGTATGTGAAACTGTGACTCTCATTATAAATAGGTTTTTTCTTTATAAAAAATAGTTACAGGGTCAGTGAGGTGGCTCAGTGGATTGAGAGCCAGGACTAGAGACAGGAGGTCCTGGGTCTGAATTTGGCCTGAGCCTCTTCCCAGCTGTGTGACCTTGGGCAAGTCACTTGACCCCCATTGCCTAGCCCCTACCTCTCTTCTGCCTTGGAGTCTACACACAGTATTGATTCTAAGATGGAAGGGAAGGTTTTTTAAAAAAGTATCTATAGCAGTTGTATGTTGGAAACTAAGATGATGCAGTAAAGGATGCTCTACTCTCCTGATCCCTCCATACCCCCCCCCAAAAGTACAGTAAATTGCCTCAAAATAAAGGAAAACCCTTACTTCTTACCCCAATGAGACATGTTCCTTCTGTTTTCTTTGTCTTGAGAAGCAGCCCAACATATTGTGATTCCAGCAGAGGCAATGAAGCTGCAGAACAGGTACGAGTCCAGTATAGAAGGCAGGAAACTCCTTACTTCCATATAGCAGCAGAGTGCCAAGTCCATGAGGGAGCACAGAAGGGGACCAGCTGAATCACAGGAAACCCCACACTTCCATGTGGAGTGGTCCAGCCTAAGGCAGCAGAGCCCAGTGCAGGGGACCTGCCCAGTGCAAGCCATTTGGCAAGAGCAAGGAAGCAGCAGAGCATAGACCAGTCTAGCCCATAAGACAACAGGGAATGGCTAACATGGGGTGCTGAAACTAGCTAAAAAAAACAGTTGCAAACCTTCCCAGAGCAAGCCAGCAGGGCCACCTCCTTGCCAGACATAACTGTGAGAAACAAAGGCAGCTGGGTCTACTCCAAGTAACAGAGAAGAATATTCTGCAAGCTTGGAGCAATGCACCTCTACACCAGGTACAGAGATGTACCTTAATAGATAGATAAGATAACGGGGGAAAACAACTAGAAAAAATGAGCAAAAGTACAAAAACAAAACCCTGACTCTAGAAAGTTACTTTAGTGACAAGGAAGAAAAATGCAAACTTAGAAGAAGACAGCAATGACAAAAAGGAAAAATGTGCAGTCTCAAATCAAAATATAGAAGGATGTCCCTTTGAAAAACTTAAAAAGAAGTTAAAAAAAACAAATACCAAATAAGAGATTTGACAGAAAAACTCAACAGCTGGGGAAAAAAAATTCACTGAAGAAATCAATTTCCTAAAAATTAAAATAGGCCAAAAGGAAAGGAAGGCACAAAAATACACTGAAGAAAATGACTTTCTAAGGAATAGAATGGACCAAATGGAAATGGAGGCAAACATTTTTTTGAAGAAAACAACCTTTTACTTCTCTACTAGCAGCAATGCAACGACACACAACAATCCAGAAGAACTTAGGAGAAAGAATGCTATCCACATCCAGAGAAAGAACTGTGGGAGCAGAAATGCAGAAGAAAAACATGATTGATCACATGGGTACATGATTGGGGCTTTTGGGTTTAAATGATCACTCTATTGCAAATATTAATTATGCAGAAATAGATTTTGAACAATGATACATGTATAACTCAGTGGAATTACTTGTCAGCTCTGGGAGGAGGGGAAAAAAAAGAGTGGGGAAAGAACATGAATCATGTAACCATGGGAAAAAATTATAAAAATTTAATTAGTTAATTAAAAAGCAAACAAGTAATCTTTTAAAGAATGGGATTATCCAAATGAAAAAGGAAACACAAAAACTCAAGGAAGAAAACAACTTTCTAAAAATCAGAATTGGACAAATAGAAACTAATGAAACCATAAGCCATCAGGAAAACAATAAGACATAATCCAAAAAGTGAAAAAATAGGAGAAAATCCAAAATACCTCACTGGTAATTGATCAACCTGGAAAGCAGATCCATGAGAGATAATCTAAGAATCATTGGAATACCTGAAATCCATGGTCATAAAAAGAGCCTGGACACCCTAATATAAGAAATCATTAGGGGAAACTCAAGCAAGAGGGGAAAATAGAAATGGAGAAAATCCACTGACCACCTCTTGAAAGAGACCCCAAAATAAAACATCCCAGGACTATTACAGCCAAATTCCAGAATGTCCAGGATAAATGAAAAAGTACTACCAGTAACCAAGAGGAAACAATTCAAATATTGTGGAGCCACAGTCAGGATTACACAAGACCTAGCAGTTTCTGTAGTAGAGGACCAGAAGGCATGGAATATGATATTCTGAAAGGCAAAGGATCTAGGACTACAACCTAGATTTATATACCTAGCAAAACTGAGCATAATATTGGGGGGATGAAGGGGGAGAAATTGATGTTCAATGGAATAGAATAATTTTAAATTTTCCTCTAATAAGCCAGAGCTGAAAAGAAAATTTGATGAGCAAATTCAATACTTAAGAGAAGCATAAAAAGACCAAGTCAAAACTTGAGCATTTTGATAAGGTTGAATTGTGTACATTCATACACGGGAAGGTGATAATTGAAATAATTAGATATCTATGACACTTGAGAAAGGTAAAGTACTTAAAGTATGCAAGATACCTAAAAAAAAAAGAGAGAGATATCTAAGGTACATAAGATACTTAAGAAAGATCCCACTATCAGAGCAATTAAAGGAGTATGCATAGAGAGAAGGAAGAATGGACTGATATCTCTTCCCACTCCACCCTCCCAAAAAGGATGGAAAAACAACAACTTCTCATTAAGAGGTACAGAAGAAGTAAATACAATGGAGGAAAAGATGGTTGAACCTTACTCTCATCAGAACTAGTTCAAAGTGGGAATAATACCCACACTCAGCCAGATATAGAAAGCTACCTTACTCTATAGATAAGTAGGAGGAAAGGATAAATAAGGGAAGGGGGTTGGTAGACAAAAAAAGGAGGGTGAACTGGGGAAAATAGTCATTGGAAACAAAACATCCATAAACAGGGAAAGGCTGAAAGGAGAGAGAAGAGTAAACAGGGGAGGGGAGAATATGGAGGGAAACATAATTAGTAATTATAACTGTGAATGTGAATGGGATGAACTTACCCATGAAAAGGAAAAGGAGAGCAGAGTAGATTAAAAACCAGAATCCCACAATATGCTGTCTACATGAAACACATTTAAAGAAACACAAGGATACGTGCACTTAGTACTGATTCTATGACAGATTAGTTTTTTTAAAAAGTACATTCAAATTAACTTCTTTCTGTTCTCTTTAGTGTGTTTTAAAAATATTTAATGTTTTTTAAAAAAATAAAAAAAAATAAATGTTTTAAAAATATAAATTAAAAATATTTAAAAATAAAAATAAAAAAATATTTAAAAATGTTTAAAAAAAATAAATATTGTAAACCTGTTTCTTCTATCTTAGAATCAATACCATGTATTGGTTCTAAGGTAGAAAAGTGGTAAGGGCTAGGCAAAGGGGATTAAGTAATTTACCCAGGATCACACAGATAGGATGGGTCTGAGGCTAAATTTGAACCCAGGACTTCTCATCTCTAGGCCTGGCTCTCAGTCTCCTGAGCTACCTAGCTACCCTGACAATTATTTTCTGACATTTTTTGATTTAGATTCTCTCTCCCTACCTCCCTGTCCCTGAGGCAGCAAGTAGTTCAATATAGGTTATACCAGTGCTTTCATACAATATGTATTTCCATATTCCCTCTGCAACATCTGTTGAATACACCCCCTTCTCTTCTCCAACACTGCCATCCCTCTAGTGCAGGGTCTTATCACCTCATACCTCTACTATTGCAATAGCTGGGGTGGATCTTCCTATCTCAGGTTTCCCCCCATGATCTACCCTTTAATCATCCACTAAATGGCTCCCTTTCACCCCCAGGATCAAACAAAAAATTCTGTTAGGTCTTCAGAGCCCTTCATAACCTAGCCCCCCTCCTACCTTTCCCATTTTCTCTCACCTTACTCCCAGACACTCACTCTTCCATCCAGTGACAGTGGTTCCTGCTCCATAAATAAGACATTCCATCTCTTGACTCCAAGCATTTTCTCTGGCTCTTTCCCTCAAGCTTGATCTCCTCTCCCACCTCCACTGACTTCTTTTAAGTCCCAACTTAAATCTTGCCTTCTACCAGAAGCCTTTCCCATCCCCCTCTTAATTCCTGGTCTTTCTCTTCCTTAATTATTTCCTATTCATCCTGTACATAGCTTGCTTTGCAAATGGTTTGCATGTTGTCTCCCTGTTAGAATGTAGAAAGAGGTGGCACTTGGGTTGTGCCACTCCTCAGTGGTGGAGTCAGAGAGACTACAGAATTCAGAAATTCAATGTTTACAAGGAAAGTATTTAACTAATCCTTTTTTTGGGGGGGGGTTGGGATGGGAGAATATTTTCTTTGCATTTATTCCCATGAGGTATAAAAGGTTGACGTTCTCCCTTACTTTTATTTTTATTTTTTTTGTTTAATAGGTATTTTATTTTACCAATAAATGTGTTACATTCATTCTAATGCTTACAGTGTTGCCAAGCAAAAGCACTAACAAAACTCCCCTTAATGAATAGTTGATGTCTCCCTTTTTGGTCCTTGTCTCCCCAGTGCCCAAAAAGGTGCCCAGCACACAGTAGGCATTTACTAAATCCTTGTTGAGGGAATTGAAGAATGAATGTTTGCAAACAAATTCAGCTACAAGGAGAGGGGAAAAGGCTTTTTCTAGACGCTGGACATTCCTTTTGCAATCTTGGCCACACCATGAATTTGTTTAGCAAATTCCTTCTTGGGTTGTACCAGAGCAGAGGTGGGGCAAGGCAGACTCCAGGCAGTTGTGGCAGCCAGGATCATAATTTCTGTAGCTCCCCCGTACCTCGAGGCGGCCATTGGGTTTTAATTAAACCTGGTTTACACCACTTGGATGACTTTATTGGCCTTCAGAGGTTTCAGGACTGCTCTTGCTGGCCCTCTGCCAGGAGGAAAATTTTGCAGAGGAAAATAAAGCCTTGTGCTTGGTTGGTTCTTGGGAGGGAGAGATGGCAACAGAAGAGGGTAGAATAAAAGTCTGGATAATACGCCAGGCGAGATGAGATGACAGATTCTGACATCCTTATTTTAATCTCATTTGGCCCCGTGCCAAGGAACTTAGGTAGCAGATGGTACCCTGCTGACCTGAAAGACTTTTTCCTGACTCTAGCTGGGGTTTAACTTTTCAGTGACTCAGTGGGGCATTAAATTCTATCTGAGAAACCAGGCAGACTATGATCGGAGCCATCGGCTAGCCCAGAAAGGATGCTGGGGGGTGGGGGTGGGGGAAGAAATGGAGAGGGAAGAGGAAGACAAGGAGGAATTATTCTTATAGAAAATAATGGCTTCCTAAATGTGCCCTTTTGTTGCTTCCGGATGTCATAAGAGAATTGGTTCCCCCAGTCCCCTAAGTGTCTCCCCAACCAGCCAGGCACCAGAGCCTGAAATTTCCAGCTTTAGCAAAGGGTTTGTTTCCCCAGGAGGCCCCAATAAAAATGCAAATATCTCTCCCCAGAGGGGTAACACATTAACCTATGAATCCCTCTGGAGACAGTAAATCTGCAGACACCCAGCCCTGCGGGAATGATACAATGAGACTGCTATGTCTGATGGAGGAGGAGGGAGAAAGTTTCCGAGTCTGGGGGCTTCCTCAGGAAGAGTGGTGCTCTAGCCAGTTTAGAGGATCCAGAAGGGATCATAGCAACCCTCTAGGTAGCCTAATAGTTAAAGTCAGGAAGCCCCAAGTTTGAAGCCTTCCTCAGGTGAATGACCCTGGACAAGTCACTTAACCACTGCTTCCATTTCTTCAACAGTTGAGAAAATCAATGAGATAATCCACTGGAAGCCGTAGGCAAATCTTAAAGCGCAATAGAAATGTTAGCTATTGTTATTTAGTACTGGTTATCCAAGAAGTCCTTGAACTTAATCGGGGAAAAATCTTCACTAACCTCGAATTGAAAATTAGAGCTTATTTCAATGATTTAAAACCTTTTGTGTGTGGGGGGGGAGGGGGACGGAGGGCGGGGCGGGTGGCTGTGAGGTGTGGAGACCGAAAATCCCGGGTTCAAATTTGATCTCTGACTCCTCTCAGCTGGGTCACTTAGCCCCAATTGCCAAGCCCTAACGGCTCTTCTTTCTTAGAAGTCAGTCACTTTCCATTCTAACCTAGAAGGTAAAAATAACAGTCCATCTCCGGAAGGGTCCACAGGCTTCACCAACTGCCCAGGGGATCTTGGACGTCCCAAAAGATTAGGAACTACTTTCTAGGCCAACTTGCTCATTTTGTAGATGAAGAATGGAGACCCGGGCAGCTCGTCATAGATTTAGAACCGAACCGGACCGAGTCCCCATCCCACAAGTAAGAAGATTTTGTCTGTACGTGGTGGTTTGGTAGTTGGGTATGGATTCCTTGGGAGCAGAGGGCTGTTCTTCTGCCTTTGTATCCCCCACACATTGCCTGGCACACAGTAGGAGCTTAATCAACGTTTATGGCGTATTGCCTTGTCTCTCCGGCCACATTGCAGGGGCTTAATAAATGCTTGTCATAGAATGAGGAACTTGAGGCTCAGCGAGAGCGGGGAGAATGTCTGCTCAAGGAGCACGGTCTGGAGGTTAGACTCGGGGTGGGGGGCGGGGGGGAGAGGAATACTAAAGGCTCGGAGAGAGCCAAGAGCGACCTCCGGCAGTCAAGTAATCCGGGCAGAAGGTCTCAAGCCAGGATTTAGCGGGCCCTTCTCTCCCCACACACTTTGGCTCCAAAAGGCAGAGAGGGCACGGGCGCTTGCAGGTCTGCAGGGTCCCAGGCTGGTGCGGGGGGCGGGGGGGGAAGGGGGGTCCTTCCCTTCCCAGCCTGGCCCTTTCTCCACCACCACCAGCCTGTGGGCTGCCAGCAATAGCTAACTCTCCTCCCCCCTTTCTCCGGCTCCCGCGCGCTCGGTTCCTTCGGATCCCCGGTAACTAGCATAGAGGGGGTCACGGGGTGTGGGGGAGGGTCTACAGCTCCTCCTCACCTCCCCCAAGCCCCGGGATCACTTTTCGGAAGTTGCTAAGCTCGGGTTCTCTGCGGAGCTTCGGAAAAGCCCGGAGCTGGAGCTGGAACCAGAGCCGGAGTCCGAGTCCCTGGCTGGACTCCGCCCGCCTCCACCCCCACCCCCACCCCCACCCCTGCTGGGCTGGAGAAGGGGCCATTGTTCCCTGGCCCTCCCACTGCTTTCATCTGCGCTGCCCGCTGGCCCGCCTGGGGCACCAGGAGAGCCAGTGACCCGACCCGGGATCGGCTCTCCTGAAGATCCGCCGGGATGGGATGAGCATTGGTGAACTGGGCTGAGCTGAGACCCGCTCGCCTGGACAATTACACCGGCAGCCCTCGGGACTCCTGGCTGGGATGAGAGGGAGGGGGATCCTGGACAGGTTAACCCCTTCCTTAACGTTCACTTGGGCGACCTTCCTGGCCAAAGAGGGAAGTCCGACGGTCATGCGTTAAGTGCTTTTTGGGTGCTGAATGCCAGGGCCCCAAAGAAAGCCAAAACCATGGGCTCTGCCTTCGAGGAAGCCCCATTCAGAACGGGGGTGGGAAGGCTAACAAGCAAACCGGTAGTACTAGCCGGATACAGTAAGGCCAAGTGGGAAATACATTAAGGGGGATCCGGAAAAGTCTCGCAAAAAGTGGGACTTTAGCTGAGAGGTAGAAAGCAGGAGGAAATAGTATCCCTGGCTTGGAAGATAGCCCGGGAAAAGCTTGGGAGGCAGGATACTGGGCTGAAAAGTAAATGGAAGAAAATTCGGGTCCTGGGACTCAGAAAAGATCTGGATTCTGATCTAGCATGTCCACACACAGATAAGTTCTTAGCAGTTTCCACATTTGCAGTGGGAATAGTTGACCTGGCTCTGGCACTTACTAGCTGTAGAGCCACAGGCAAGTCACTGAACCACTGACCATTATCCTCAATGTTCCCATTGATAAAATGGGAGTTATAATCGTACTTTTTTTTTTCCACCTGGAGGGCTTGTGAGGAAAACATTTTGCAAACTTTATAATGAAATCTGTCATCCAGGAAAGAATCCTGGCTCTGAAATCAAAGGACCTGAATTTGAATCTCATCCATTTGACAAGTTTTTTTTTTTTTTTAACCTCCCTGGGTCTCAGTTTCCCCATATATAAAATCAGAGGGTTTGATGAGGTGACTTCTAAGAGCCTTTCTAACTCTCCAGATTATGATTCTGCCTTTTCTGCCTCTATTCCCTGGAGGATTCCTGTGTTATAGCACCCCTCAACAAAGGTTTTTCTTGTCTGAATGGCACATACTCTGTGGGCATATTTAATTCCACACTTTTGTTTGTGGCAAGTCACCTTTTTTTTTTAAATACACATGAAGGCAATGCATGACCTGTGCCAAAAGGATTAGTTGGTGTTCAGCCTCCCTAACAAAGAAGTACCTGGAACAAGAGTAAATAAAACCAATTCCTGGCACATGGGGAAGCGGGCACACTTAATTTTCATTCTTCTTCCTTTGTCCTCGGTGCTGGGAGCCCTTTCTCTCCCCCTGACCTGGTGTCCCCCAGTCTTTAATGCTCAGGGTCTTCCACCATCGTGCTTCTCCGGTCAGCCAACCCAACAAGCATTTAGTGAACTTGATTGATTGAAATCCTTGTTGATTACTCGGTCGGGATCAGGGCTAACAGTGCTTATTTTGGGGAAATGGAGAAAAAGCAAAGACAGCCCCTGCCCTGGGGGGAGGGGGGATTTACCTTGATCAGATTAAGATCAGACTGTCTAGGTCTACAAGGCAACTGTCAGTTAAAAGGATGCTTCCAGGAGCTCCACTCAGGCAAACACTAATCTCATTGGTTGATGCCCCTCCATCAAACGCCACTGGGTTCTAACAAAGGAAAAAGTTGGCCATTTGGAAGCTTTTCTCAGCTCCCACCTTCTTTCACCCACATCACAACTCTGAGAACCACAGCCTCAGAGAATCAGAGTTCTAGAAAGGAGGAGTGAAGGGTACACCTGGTCAATCTCCTCATTTTACTGAGGAAGAAACTAAGCTGATGGAGTTTAAATGACATTCTAAGGACACACCAATGGGAAGCTCCAGAGGCAGGATTGTCAGAGCCCCAGGGTTCAAGATAGGTGGCCTTCTTGGACCTCAGTTTCCTCATCTGAAAAATGATCCTCAAGTTATTCAGCTCCTTGGAAAAATCCCCCTTTGAGGTGCTTTTTCCTGCAGACTTTGTTCTCAGAGTCCCAGAGCTTGTCTCTGTGTGGTATCTTGTGCATGATGATGTGTAGTGCCAATTAGAGCATTGTCTTCCTTGTTCTGATTAAAGACTGGTTCTTTCTGAAAGATGGACTTTGACTCAGTGGCTCCTAAGATCCCTTCCAATACTAAATCCATGCTCTATGATGGAACATGCCAATGTGTGTGAAGGGTTGGGTGTGTGTTGGGGTTAAGGGATAAGTAGGGGTGTTTGGGTGACTTAAAATAAATCTTTACCTTCTATCTTAAAATAGATATCAATTCCAAGACAGAAGAGCTCTAAGGGCTAGGTGATTGGATTTAAGTGACTTGCCCAGGGTCATACAGCTAGAAAATAAATGTCTGAGACCCAATGAATGGCATTTAAAAACAAAACAAAACAACTCTTACCTTTGGTCTTAGAATGAACTCTAAGTATTAGTTCCAAGGCAGAAGAGGAATAATGTGTAATCAATTAGAGTTAAGTGACTTGTCCAGGGTCACTCAGCTAAGGAAGTGTCTGAGGTCCCATTTGAACCCAGCTCCAGGCCTGACCCTCTAATCCACTAAACTACCTAACTGCCCCATATAAATGGCTTTTAATAGTTCAAGGACAAGATGTAGATAGCTGTCTAGCTAAAGAGAGAGATTGTGCAAAAGATTTATCATGAATCTGGTAGAATATTCTGATAGACCAAGTATAGGTGATATATTAGAGCTGCCAAAAAAGGTCTGCCTTCTCTTTAGTTTGAAATGTGTCTGTTTCTTTGGGGATAAAGAAGAGGACTGGATATCGTCTCCAGAAGGCCACTCTTATAAGTGTGTATAATAAATGTGTTAAATATCTGTGTGTATACATCTGCATATATACATATATATGTGACATGTTGAATTATCATTAGATTAGAGATTTGTAGTTGGAAGAAATCTTAAAGGTCATCTGGCCTAACTTCTTCATTTTACAGATTGGGAAACTGAGGCCAAAATAAGTTAAGAGACTCCCCCAGTATCAGGAGGGTGGTAAGTGACAGGATTTGGACAGAGGTCTAACTCTAAATCCAGGGCTCTTTCCTTTTAATCCAGTGTTGTCACACATGAGCAGGAATGTGGGACTTGTCCCTAGACTTCTTGGGTCTTTCACATAAGCATCAATCTCTTAAAAAAAAAAAAAAAGGCTAAAACCCAAACCCAAAGCTGAGCATGTGCTCCTGCTGGTCTTTGAGCTGAGAGCTCTTTCTTTGCTTCTCCAGTGAGTGTGCATCCTCAGGCTCTCCCAGCTGGGGAGAGGCTTCCTGCTGCCACTCCTGCCCTCTGGTCCAGCTCCTCTGATTCAGATGGAGGGTTTCACATCCTTGAATTTCTCCCTGGAGGACCAGCCTCTATTCAAGATGCTGGCCTGCAGCTCTGAGGCTGGGATGAAGAGTCCGAGCAGAGCTGCCCAGGGAGAGGGGGGTCAGCCTTCCTAAAGCCTCTCCTCTTGCCTGGGTCTTTGACTAGCTTGGTTCCTGGGCCTTCTGGGCTCGGTGCTGAAAGAGGCAGCTTTGGGAGCAGAGGAGGCAGAGCATGGGGCAGCTCTTCTTCTCAGCACTTACCTACAAACTGGATTGCACTGCATGGACTTGGTCCAAGACTTGGGCCCAAAGGAGAAAGGGTTACTTTTCTGAGAAAGTTGGTCACAAACAGACTCGGGTTTTTCCAGGTTTAAAAAAAAAGTGGGGGCTGCTAGGTGGATCAGGGGCTAGGGAGATGGGAGGACTTGAGTTCAAATGTGTTCTCAGACACATCCTTAGCTATGTGACCCTGGGCAAGTCATTTAACCATGATTGCCTAGACTTTATTGCTTTTCTACTATCAGAATTGATACTAGGAAAAAAGGTTAAAATAAAAAAAATCCTCCTTTCAGTTTTAATGAGGGCTATATTTATGTATAGCCCACTACCCTAAAGCTTAGAATTTACCCACAGTAGGGTAAGCTTGGGGGAGTCTCCAAAATGATGTCTGCTTGATTGATTTTCTCCCCTTTCCTGGAGATTCCTTTGGGAACCTCAGATTCAAGTTCCTGACTAGGTCTCCAAAGATGTGGGTAAAAGGGCCCCAGCTGCCATGAAAGTGTCCAAGGGAACATCACCATCATCTTTATTATCCTTGTCAAGCACTTATTAGGACCAAGCACTGTGCTAAGGGCTGAGGTTCCAAAGGAAGCCAAAGACACAGTCTCTGCCTTTAAGGAACTCACTTCTAATTGGGGAGACAACAGGAAAGCAACCCGGTCTGTGTGAGATAGGTAGATGGAAGAGGGAGGGTACTACTATTGGGGGGTGGGGGTGGGGGCTGGGAAGCTCTTCTGAAGACCAGTTTGGGTTTTCAGGTGTATCTTGGAGGAAGCCAGAGAAATCAGGTGAGGAAGGGAAGCATCCAGGAAACAGCTACTGACAGCTTTTATGTTACCCCCCTGAGCCACATTGAAAATATGAAACAGCAGAAAATACTCCTAGCTGGTAGAACTCTCATCCTGTTTCCAATGAGTCTCACGTTCACTCCAGGGACCACAGAAGCCTCTGTCTTGACAACGATCCAGGAAGAACTCCTTGAATCCAGAAGGACAATGAATTTGGGATTGCCAGAGATGAAATGCCTGACAGTCTGGGGACTTCATCCCAGGGACCTAGACAGGGTCTGTGAAGCTGCTAGAGAGGCATTGGATCAGCACAGTCATTCCAGAGCCTCAGTTCAGATTTATGCTTCATTGAATGGTGGTTCTGTCTCTTGCTTAATTTCTAAAGCCTCACACTCTCCTCTTCTCTCTCTCTCTCTCTCTCTCTCTCTCTCTCTCTCTCTCTCTCTCTCTCTCTCTCTCTCTCTCTCTCTCTCTCTCTCTCTCTCTCTCTCTCTCCTCTTCTCTCTCTCTCTCCTCTTTCCATCTCTCTCTCTCTTTCTCTCTCTCTCTCCTCTTTCCATCTCTCTCTCTCTCTCTCTCTCTCTCTCTCTTCTCTCTCTCTCTCTCTCTCTCTCTCTCTCTCTCCTCTTTCCATCTCTCTCTCTCTCTCTCTCTCTCTCTCTCTCTCTCTCTCTCTCTCTCTCTCTCTCTCTCTCTCTCTCTCTCTCTCTCTCTCTCTCTCTCTCTCTCTCCTCTTTCCACCTCTCTCCCTCCCCCTTTTTTCCCTTCCCCATCCACATGCCTTCTTCCTCCTCTACTACTAGCTTCTTCTTTGGTTTTCTAAAACACTTACCTTCCGTCTTAGAATTAATACTGTGTATTGGTTCCAAGGCAGAAGAGTAATAAGGGTTAGGCATTAGGGGTGAAGTGACTTGCCCAGGGAACAGCTAGGAAATGAATGAGATTAGACTTGAACCCAAGACTCCCAGATCTGGCTCTCAATCCACTAAGCCATTTAACTGCCCCTCATACACTCCTCTTGAAGAGGGTGACACTGTCTAAGGATTCCCCCTTCCATATCTACAAAGCTGGTTCCAGAATGTCTTTCTCCTCCATTCAAGGGATTATTCCAGCCCTATCCAGTTTATTCCAATCTGAGGAACATTAGGCTTCATCCACTTCTGGGGCCACACAGTCTATGTGGTACCATTGATGCTCTCCTAAGCCCCTAAGCCCAATGGGTGAGATCTTGGGAAATAACAATATCCCTCTGCCCCTGCCTCTCCAAAGCTGTTCTTACAGGGTCCCAGGAGAGATCCTGTGCAAGTGGATCTTCTTTTTTTTCCACTCAATTTAAACAAATAGATAGAGGCTGCTTGGGGGAGGGGGAGCATGGAGGGAGTAGAGGGAGGAGAATTTGAAATAGCCTCTTACTGGCAGGTAAGTATAAAAAAAGATGGCACCCAAAAATGAAGAGAATTCTCCAGCTGTGGTCTGCTCAGGGTAGAGTGCCCTGGGACTAAAAACAACTTGTTCCAGGCATGCCAGCAGCCTGGGATTACTTGGCTTTCTTTGGCTGCCACATCACTCTGATGATTTACTCATTCCCACTTTTTGTTGTCCTCAATCTTTCTCAGGTGAACTGTTGGCTCGTCATGCTCATACATTTGCTATTAGTGAAGCTGGGTTTCTTGGACCCAAGTGCAAGATTTTACATTTATTTCTATTCATTTCAGTTTGTTAGATTCAACCAAGGTTGTGCTGGCACTAGCTATTACCATCTCATAAGAGCTGGTTGTTAAATTTTTAGTGTGAGCATTTTATACCTCAGAAATTGTCAGCTACTATGAAATCAGGGCTTAATTCTTTTTTTTTTTTGTTAATTGTCTCAATTTAAGTAGTTATGGAGAAGATATTTATGATACAGATTAAGTTTAAAAGTATATAATTTTTTTTTTAGAGGTGAGAGCTAGTTAAA
Organism: Monodelphis domestica; assembly: GCF_027887165.1. Lineage (NCBI taxonomy): Eukaryota > Metazoa > Chordata > Mammalia > Didelphimorphia > Didelphidae > Monodelphis > Monodelphis domestica. Next base: position 36,059,216 of record NC_077233.1, on the reverse strand, counting down.
CCTTTATAAGCACACCACAGGATACAACCCATCATTCTAGCTTGTCAGTGTGCTCAGAGTACCCAGAGTATTTGTTGGGTGACTTCAGAATTAAACTCTTGGAGTTGGCTAAGTGGCTCAGTGGATTGAGTGCCAGGCCTAGAGAGATGGGAGGTCCTGGGTTCAAATTTGACCTCAGACACTTCCCAGCTGTGTGACCTGGGTAAGTCACTTAACCCCCATTGCCTAGACCTTACTGCTTTTTCTGCCTTAGAACCAACACACAGTATTGATTCTAAGACAGAAGGTAACAGTTTTTAAAAAATGGAGCTCTCCTAGGTATGTAAAGTTTTGAATATTTCAAAATACTTTTTGCATGTGGTTGTCGTACTCTCTCATCTCCAGCCTTGCTATATTTTACAAATATAATGTGTTTCTCTCCCTTGAGGAATCTCTTTTCTCTGTTATAGGCTGAAGTCCCTCACTGACTATATTTCCCTATTCTCAGAGGTCTAGTGATTAACACTCTTCTTCCATTAATCACAACATAGGATTAGCTTTTGCAAAGAAATATTTGCTTCAGAGCTATAGCAAGAGAAAACATACAAACAAATCCCCCTTGTCCTCAGGGAGTCTAATCTCTTTACAGCACCCTGAGACTTCAGCCTCAAGCAGGTGGGAATTGGGCTTCTAGTTTAACTCCATTTCTACAAAGCATTGGTTCCTCCATTCTACAGGGACTTCCGCTGGTCTCTGGGACCTTAATTTGGGTTTTAATTGCTTCTTTCTGCTGCTGATTCTCAAATCTACCTATCCTGCCCCACTTCCTCTTCTCACTTCCAGTCTTGCATCTCCAGCTACCTTTCCAACATCTTAAACTATGTCCAATGCAGAACGCATTAATTTTTCTCCCTAAACCCTCCCAATCCTCCGACCTTCCCAATTACTGCAGAGGGCAACTGGACTCTCTACTATCTCTCATCCCGTTGCCAAAGCCTGCTGGTTCCATTTTGCAAGATTTCTTTGAATTCATCCCCTTCCCTCCTCTGTCTGACACTGCCACCATTTTAGTGCCAGCCCCTCACCACCTCATACCTTGATTCTTGCAATAGCTGCTAAAATGCTAAAATGCAGGTCTGATTGTATCATCCCCCTTCCCCTACTCAATAAATTCCAATGGTTCCCTATCACTGCCAGGATAAAAAAACAAAATACTGTTTGGCATTCAAAGTCCTTCACAGCCTAGTTCCTTCTTTCTCCTTCTTTCTTCTTCTTCTTCTTCCCAACCTTCTTTTCATTCTCTCTCTCTCTCTCTCTCTCTCTCTCTCTCTCTCTCTCTCTCTCTCTCTCTCTCTCTCTCTCTCTCTCTCTCTCTCTCTCTCTCTCTCTCTCTCTCTCATTATTATTATTGTATTATTTGTTCCAAGGCAGAAGAGCAGTAAGGTTAAGGTAATGAGGATTAAGTGACTTGTCTAAGATCACACAGCTAGGAAATATCTGAGGCTAACTTTGAATCCAGGACCTTCCATTTCTAGGTCTGGCTCTCAGTCCACCTAATCACCTAGATGCTCCCTACATATACTTTTCAGTCCACTGGCACTGGCCTCTATGAACAAAGCTTTAGGCATTCTCCTTGACTGTCCCCCAAACCTAGAATGCTTCCCCTCTTCTGCTCTGATGACTGTATTCCCCAACTTCCTTTAAGTCCCACCTGAAATCTCACCTACCTTACTCCCTCTTAATTCCCATGCCTTCCCTCTGATAATTATGGCCAGTTTCTTTAGTCTATAGGCTACAGATTTGTTGATCGTTGTTTTGCCTCATTAGACTATGAGCTCCTTGAGGACAGGGACTGTTTTTCACCTTTTAAAAATCTCTTTCCTTAACACAGTACTTGGCACAGAGCAGGCAATTCATACAGAATTAGTGAAAGACCCATTAGGGCTTTCTGCTGAGATGCCTGATCTAGATTCACCCTGGATCCTGGATCTCTGTGTCTTGAATTCCCAGGCTACATTAGAGACCTCACTCCTTGCTCCTAAAACAGAAAAGAATGATTTAAAAAAAGGACCAAGGACCCAGGCTTGTTTCTGAGAGCCCAGTGGCTTTAGGGGAGGCAGAAGGGGACTCTCGGGTCCTTCCCCCTTACCATATGCTGTGAGCTTCGAGAGAAGGAGCCACTTTCACTCTGAGATACCAAAGGGACAAATTCAAGTCTTGTTGAGTCAGACCACTTTAAATGGCTACAAAGTCAATGGGAAAAGGCTGTGGTTGGTGCGCCCACACGACACAGAGTACCCACAGGTGTTCCTGTCCTTTCTCCCAAAGGCAGCAACAGCTGTCTGGGATCTTCCATGTCGATGAGTCATCTTAGGTGGCCCAAGCATAAACCAAACCCCCATTACACATATGCTATTGTGTTGAATTCTTATAACATGATCTCCAATGGAAAGATGGGGAAACTGAAGAGAAGCACTTAATCAAAGGGCACACCTCTAGGTTACTGGATGGCTGAGGAACAACTAATTGGTGCAGTAGATAGAACACAGCGCCTGGAGTCAGGAAGATCTGAGTTCAAATCTGACCTCAGATACTTACTCATGTGTAATCCTGGGAAAGTCACTTAACCCTATTTTCCTCAGTTTCCTCATCTGTAAAATGAGCTGGAGAAGGAAATGGCAAACCTCTCCAATATCTTTGGCCCCCTTCAATCCCCCCAAACTCATGAAGAGTTGGAGTAAAAACCTCTTCCCATATAGGGCTCAAAATCCCTGTTGTCTCTTCATTTGCCACCAGCTGCTCTGCTAGAGAATGTCCCCAGGCTAGTACCCTCTGGCTCTCCCTCTCTTTTCAGCTTCCTTTCTGAGTATTGTCTTCCCCCAGTAGACTGTAAATCCTCAAGGGCAGGGGCTCTCTTAATTTCTTGTTTCTGCCCCAGCTCTTAGTCCTTAATAAATGTTTATCCTCTGGGGTATCTGGTAGGCTGGCTCTCTTACCCCATATTTAGGTCTCTATAACATATTTTTCTTTAAATGTCCTCTTACCTCTGCACTCAATCCAGGGGAGATTCTGGGCCAAGACCTCTGGATTTATGTCCTCCTGTTTTCAATAAGATTTTCCCTTTGTGCTAAGGAGATCTTATCTCTGGGATCCCTGGGGCAGTACATCTGGCTCTGTACACTGTGTTTCAACCCTCTCTGGTTGAGTGAGGCAGAGCCAGGATAGGAAGCACCGCTAAGGAAGGCTGGGCAGATGGGATATCTTAGCCAGGTTGGCAGAGAAAACAAGACATTTTGCAGATCTCCTTTCTCAAGAAGGGTTTCCTCAGCTGCAAAATGAAGGTCTTGGACCTGACGATCTTTAAGGTCCCTCCTAGATTCTAGGGTCCAACGAGGACTGGGAGTGTGTCCATTCACAGTGTTGGCGCCCAACGTGCCTGAATCACTGGAGAAGTGAAGGGGCAGTCACAGGCACAGCTGAAATTTCCGCAGCAGCGACAACCTCTCCCCCAAACATTCCTGATCCATTCTGCCCAGCCAGTCCAGACCACCATCCGCAGGAAGATTTCCCATGTGAGGAAGGGTCCCTTTGCTATCCTTCTGTGCCATTCCAAGCCTCTGGGCACCGCTGGGGTAACAGTTATCCCAACGACTCTGCTCCGATGATATAATATTGGGAAGCAGCTTTGAAACCTCCTTGACCAAAAGACCCATAACTCCTTTGGGGCACTAGGGACTGTGTGAGGGCACTGAAATTTGGAGGGCCCAACGACACATCACACACCTCTTTAGGCCAACATCTAGTTTGCATGAATAATTAATTAAAATAGGCATCAGGAATATTCCCTATGTCTGAGAAGCAACGCCTCCCTATGCTTCTAGATTGGAGTTAATGGGTGGCAATTTCTTTCATCTTCTGATTCTGTTGGTCATGACTGGGATGCTTCTCACCTCCAGCTTAGAGCTTCCTTCAAAGCTAGAAGGGAGATCATTTCTGATTTCACTAGCTGTTAATGCTCCCCATCATCCTTCCTCTGAAACGACTTTGTAATTGTGGTAGGAGTAGATCGGAACTACTTTCCCAACTCCCAGTATTGAATGAGTTCAGTTCTCAGAGGGTGGCTACAGAGACCAGGCCCCTTGGTGTTCTAGGAGGTTATCCAAGGCATGTTTAATGGCTTCCTTCAATCCCATCTTCCACAAGAATCTTTCCCAATCCACTTTATGGGTAATGTCTTTCTTCCTTCTTTTGATTTTCTCATTTATCCTGTCTTGTTTGTACTTGGTTATTTGCATGTTGACTGTGAACTCAAGGACAGCCTTTTTTTAGCCTAGTGCCTGGTACATAGTAGGTGCTTAACAAATGGTGGTTGGTGGATTTCTGGAGCTTAGACACCCCCCTTGGGGGATTCCCCCCTCTGATTAGCAGCTGATAACAATTAGACAAATTTCTTCTTTTTTAAAAAAGGATTTAATAAGATGGTGAAGTAAATAGAGTTGGCATGAAATATTCACTTCAACATTTTGTGACACACTTTCCCAAAAGTCCACATTGCAGCATTGGTGAAGGTGTGGCACATGTGCAAAGCCAGCACTGGGGGAGCTGCTCTGTTCCCCCTCTTCCCAGCACCCAAGGACATGTTTTGCATGCTCCACCCCTTTTTCCAGCCACCCAAAGCAAGCACTTTCTCCTTCAACTCTCTCCAGTAATCCAGGGGGGCTCACAGACAGTTTAAATTTGCCCTCTAGGTACTCAAACTCCATAAAGTTAGCCAAGGAGGAAGAGTTGAGGGGAAAAGCAAACGCAAGCTGAGCAGGCATAGGTGCCAAAGGATTCATCCACAGCACCTGGAAGTCCTTTTGCTAGAATTTGCAAGATCGAGTGTAGTTCCCCACCCCTTCCCCTGCTCTTTGTAGAGCCTTGACTCTCATCCAGTTTATCCTTGGCTCCAGATGCATATCCACAGCCAGCTCTTCTGAGGGTGCTGCTGAAGGGAAGGGAGAAAGTCCAAAATGCTTTGGACCCTTTGAAGTTCCCAAGGTCCTCCCCCAGGGAAGGAAGGTGGGGAGGAGAGTGAGGCAAGCTCCTATTTAACCTCTCCCCAAGGAGCTCCTCCTCCTGGAACACTCTCTCCTAGCTCACCTCTCACTGGAATCTCCAACTTGGTCCCACCCATGAGGGTGTGTTCAAGTCCCTCAACAAGGACTTCCGGGTGCACCTAGGGAGGCACCTAACTCTGGTTCTTACCTAGTGAACAACAGAGATGCGTTGACACTTGACAAATGTATCTGGACCCAAGACTACTCACTTTGGACGTGGTGGGCTGATTTGATTGATGTATTCACTTGATCATCCCTCTCCCATCTACATACATGGTTTTCCCCACAACTGAACATAAGCCCTCAAGGACAAGTGTTGGCATTATTCTTGCATCCTCAGTTTTACAGTGTTTGGCATAGAGTAGTCACCCAATAAATTCTTGGAAAGGAATTCCTTCCCCTCCTCACTGCCCTCCACTGTGCCCACGTTCCGGGGGTGAGTCGAGTTGGTCCCTGGCCATCTGCCCTGAAGTAGCCTTTCTCGGCAGTATCAGCCAGTCATGTCAGTCAACACGTATTAAGTCCCTACTATGTGTCAGGCACTATGATAAGCCCTGGGCAAAAGGCAGCCCCTGCTCTCCAAGTGCTCAGAGTCTAATGAGGGAGACACACAACTATATCTATGTACAGACAAGATATAAAAGGAGAAAGAGGACATAATCTCAGAGGGAAAGTGCTAGCAGTAAGGGGGGGGAGGATAAGGGAAAGACCTCCTATGGAGGGTGAGACTTTAGCTGGGACTTGAAGAAAGACAAAGAAACCAGGAGATGGAACTGAGGCAAGAGAACATTTCAGGCATGGGAAGACAGGCAGTGAAAATGCTGGGAGGAAATCAGGAAGGGGAGCCATTTGTTTAAGGAACAACAAGGAGGCTTGCTCTGTCACTGGGGGAAGGAAATGGGGGAGAAATAATCATGTATATAACTCCTACTATGTTCCAAGGACTGAGTTAGGCACTTTTTACAAATATCCCATTTGTTCTCATGATAACCTTTTGAGGAAGGTGTTATTTTTATCAACCCTATTTTATAGTTGAGGAAATTAAGGTAAACAGAGATTAAGTGACTTGCCTAGGGTCACCTAGTAAGTGTGTGAGGCTGACATTCAATTTAAATCTCCTGACTCCCTTTCCAATATTCACTGTGTCATCAGATGCTTCTGAATGGCAAATTATAGTAGTGGAGGAAGTGGTGATGGTGATGGGAGATGGTGATGGTGTTGATGTTGTGTTGGTGTTGGGGATGGAAATGGGGAGAGTGGTGGTGATGGTATTGGTGATGGTGTTGGTGTGTGATGGTTCTGGTGATGGTGATGGTGTTGGGGAATGGAAATGGGGAGGGAGGTGGTGATGGTATTGGTGATGGTGTTGGTTGATGGTTCTGGTGATGGTGATGGTGTTGGGGGATGGAAATGGGGGTGGGTGGTGGTGATGGTATTGGTGATGGTGTTGTTGATGATGGTGATGGTGATGGTGTTGGGGATGGAAATGGGGAGTGAGGTGGTGATGGTATTGGTGATGGTGTTGTTGATGGTTCTGGTGATGGTGATGGTGTTGGGGATGGAAATGGGGAGGGTGGTGGTGATGGTATTGGTGATGGTGTTGTTGATGGGTCTGGGATAGTGATGGTGGTGGGTAGTGATGGTGTTGATGCTGGTACTGGGGGATGGGACGGTGGTGTTGATGATGGTGAATGGTGATGGTATTGGGGATGGTGGTGTTGTAATTGTTAATAGACTGGAAAGTTTGGAAGAGAGGGCAGGTGTTGAAAGGCCTTGAATGCCAAACAGAAGATTTTATAGCTGATCTCTGTCAGTGATAAAGAACCCCTGGTATTCCAGGGACTCTTCTATGTGGGTGAATAGGGCAGCATTCTGAGGTCTCATCTCTAGGAATCTCTACTCCTAACCCTTAACCACTTCTCCTTGGTATAAGAACTTCTAGTTAGGGCATTATTGACCAATATGTCCAACCTCCTGCTTCTCATTAAAGAGGTAAGCATCTGGCTACATGGCAAGAAAGAACATCAAACCCAAAGCCTTTTGTCTTCAGAAGTGGTGTCCATTGAGTGTTGGGCCCACAGTAGTTCAGGCTCGAGACTCTTTGCTATGCCAGGGATATCAGATGGCCTTCTAGTCCTGAGTAGGCTTTCTAAGAATTAAAGATGAAGAATTTTCTCCTCCTCAGCCCACCCTGAAAACCCTGACTCTGGTGCCAGACCTGCCTGCCCAGAACCCTACTCCTTCTTGCCTTATGCTCCAGGTGCCAGGATGATGGGCAGCATAAACAGGGTGGCCTCAGGGATTGACTCCCACTGAGACAGGATGGCTACAGCCAGAACAATCCAGACTGGCTTGAGTCAAACTAAGGAGATGTTTATCTTCTCTAAATGTTCCTTCTATGGCCTGAGAGCTACTTGCAGGGGGGCCAGGATGACTGAGTGGCTTCTACCAGCCTAGAGAGACCCTCCCCCTGTACAACCTGATGATGGATGCCTCAGGGAGTCGAAGCTGTTGAATGGCTGGTTTGGTTCAGAAATTTGGTAGCAGAAAGCAAGCTGGGGAAAGATATTATCACAGAGGGAAAAAGCAATGCAATTTTATAAGAAAAGGGGGGGACTGGGGCTGGGGGAAAGAAGGGACTTCTGAAGGCCTGGAACCAAACATGATGGGGCCTCAGTATAAAACAGTAACAGTTTTTTAGAACACTGGTAGCTAACTTCTCTAAGAATTTAAGGTTTGCAAAACACTTTCTTACAGTCATCTCATTTGAAATTCATAGCTTAGTGATCTAAGTAGAGCAGGCATCATTTTCCCCCAACAGACCTGGGTTCAAATCCTTTGTCCGACAATTGTGATCCTGGGTAAAATCACTGACCCCCCTCCAGGTGTTGATTTCCCTCATCTCCCTAGTGATAGGAATGGATTGGATAGCCTTTAAAGTCCTCTCCAGGCCTGGGTGGATTCTCTAAGAATTAAAGATGAAGAACTGTCTCCACCCCACCCCATCCTGCAAGTCCTTTGAAACTACAGACTCAATCAACAACCACAAATTGACTCCTGAGGGTAAGAAGGTCCTTAGGCTACAGGACCTGGTTACAGAGAAAAGAGGCACTGGAACTCAAGTCTTTTTGACCCTAAATCCTATTATATGCCAGTGATTTTTATTCATCTTTTTTTAGTGACTAAAAATAAAAAAATAAAAAATTCAACACGCCATCTTTAGCTTCCATCAAAAATCCATTTTCTTTTCTTGGAATTGAGTCAATCCTGGAAAAACCAGCAAAGAGGTTTTTTCCAGAGCTATCTATCCTTATGGGGGAGACAATAGCCTTGTAAAAAAGATCTTTGGGGAGTTTAGAAACCAAGCCTCCTTGGCTTTGGGTCCAAGAACAGACCTGCTTTCTCTGACTTCTGGCAGTGAATAATTCCATGTCAGGGTTCCATTTGCAGTCTGCCTCATTTCTCATGAGAAAGCCTGGATTCCCACTCCTGCTGAGCCTCCAACCTATCATGTCTTCTCACAGGAGAATTCTCACTTTCAGGCTCTGGGAAGTATGGTCCAGGAGCAGAAGGAATCTTATTTATGTAAGACTGAAAGGGAAAAATGGCAGAAGTTGACATTTGAGGGGACAAGAGACTCTTTCTTTCAAGAAAATCACAGTTACAGATTCTTGCCATAATAAAGCCCACTCTGAAAGGGGTCTCGGAGGCTGTGTAATCCAGCCTCTCTGACAAGAAAAGCCTGCTCTTTCATCCTAGACAAATGATCATCTAGCCTTTCCTTGAAGATATCTGCTAAAAGACAAATTTATTCCTTCCAAAGTAGTGATGATATTGGACAGTCCTAATTATTTTCTTTTTTTTTAATTTTATTTAATTGATTAATTTAGAATATTTTTCCAGGATTACAAAAATATGTTCTTTTCCTCCCTTCCCCCCAACCCTCTCACCATAGCCTACATGCAATTCCACTGGGTTTTACATGTGTCATTAATTAAAACTTATTTCCCTATTATTGATGTTTGCACTAGGGTGTTCGTTTAGAGTCTACATCCCCAATCACATCCCCATTGACCCATGTGATCAAGCAGTTGTTTTTCTTCTGTGTTTCTACTCCCACGGTTCTTTCTCTGGATGTGGATGGCATTCTTTCTCTTAAGTCCCTCAGAATTGTCCTAGATCATTGCATTGCTGCTAGTAGAAAAGTCCATTATGGTTGATTGTGCTACAGTATTTCAGTCTCTGTGTACAATGTTCTCCTGGTTCTGCTCCTTTCTCTCTGCATCACTTTCTGGAGGTTGTTCCAGTTCCCATGGAATTCCTCCAGTTCATTGTTTCTTTGAGCAAAAATAGTATTCCATCACCAACAATATACCACAATTTGTTCATCCGTCCCCCCAATCAGAGGGTGTCCCCTCATTTTCCATTTCTTTGCCACCACAAAGAGTGTGGCTACAAATATTTCTGTACAAGTCTTTTTTCCTTATTATCTCTTTGGAGTACAAACCCAGCAGTGCTATGGCTGGATCAAAGGGCAGACAGACTTTTAATGCCATTTGGGGGCATAGTACAACTCCACCAGCAATGCATTCATGTCCCAATTTTGCCATATCTCCTCCAACATTTATTACATTACTTTGCTCTCATGTTAGCCAACCTACTAGGGGTGAGGTGGTACCTCCGAGTTGTTTGGATTTGCATTTTTCTGATTATAAGAGATTTAGAACATTTTTTTTCATGTGTTTATTGATAGTTTTGATTTCTTTATCTGAAAATTGCCCATTCATGTCCCTTGACCATTTATCAATTGGGGAATGGCTTGATTTTTTGTACAATTGATTTAGCTCTTTATAAATTAGAGTAATTAGACCTTTGTCAGAGTTTTTTGTTATGAAGATTTTCCCCCAATTTGTTGCTTCCCTTCTAATTTTAGTTGCATTGGTTTTGCTTGTACAAAAAACTTTTTAATTTAATGTAATAAAAATTATTTATTTTACATTTTGTATTTTTTCTAACTCTTGCTTGGTCTTAAAATCTTTCCTTTCCCAAAGATCTGACAAGTATACTATTCTGTATAATTTACTTATAGTTTCCTTCTTTATAGTCAAGTCATTCACCCATTCTGAGTTTATCTTGGGGTAGGGTGTAGATGTTGATCTAAACCTAATCTCTCCCATACTCTTTTCCAATTTTCCCAGCAGTTTTTGTCAAATAGTGAATTTTGGTCCCAAAGCTGGGATCTTTGGGTTTGTCATAGACTGTCTTGGTGAGGTCACTCACCCCAAGTCTATTCCACTTGTCCTCCTTTCTGTGTCTTAGCCAGGACCAAATTGTTTTGATAACCACTGCTTTATAATATAGTGCTTATTCTTAATTGTTGTCATTTAGCCATTTTGGATCTTCACAAACCATTTGGGATTTTCTTGGCAAAGATCCTGGAGTGGTTGGCCATTTCTTTCTCCCGTTGATTTTATAGATGAGGAGACAAACAGGGGCAAGTGACTTGTGCAAGGTCACACAATGTCTGAGGTTGGATTTGAACTCGGGAATGATGAGTCTTCTGACTTGAGACCAAGCACTCTATCTATTGCACCAACCAGCTCCCCCAATTATTAATTATTATTATTATAATAATTATTATTACTAGTAATTATACTAGCAAATAATACTATTATTATAATACTAGTAACAATTATTATACTAGTAATAATTATAATAACAGCATAATGTATATAATTACTAATAATTATAATAATAATGAAGGCAGTTGCCATTTACATAGTGTTTCAGGGTTTGCAAAACTCTTTAAATACATCACTCATTTTGGACCAGTCTATGTTATCACCTCCATTTTACAGGTGAGGAAAATGAGGCTTGCCCATTTAAGTGACTTGCCCACCATTAAATACCTAGTAATGGTTTGGGGCAGAATTTGAACCCATATCTTCCTAACTCTAAGTCTACCTATCCACCTTATCCAATATACCATTATGGTGAAGAGATTTTCTTTGATATGAAGCTGAAATCCATTTCTTTGTAGCTTCAATTCACTGCTGCTCACTTAAGGAATGAATGAAATTTAAGTGCTGTTTATTTGTAAGAGATCATGTAAGTACTTCAAATATAATAAAAAAGTAGAATGGTCCCTGCTTTTAAGGAGATCACATTCTATTAGTAGCAGATAGCATATGGAAAGGGGATAAATCAGAAAGGTCCAGCTTCCTTAGAGTATTGTGGCCACATACGAGATGAAGCATCTTCTATCAACTCAACCATATTTCTGAACCCACTGGCATGGCCAAGGATGATGGTGGTAAAAAGTTTGCTCTCTGTAAAAAATGGGAAAGATTTGTTTGCATAAGAATATTTATAGCTACTCTTTTTGGGGGTAGCAAAGAATTAAAAACTAAAGGGATATCTCTCAATTAGGGAATGGCCAAACAAATTGTGGTAGATGATGGTGATGGAATTGTGCTATGTGCTATGAGGAATGATGAACAGATGATTTCAGAAAGAGCTGGAAAGACTTACATCAACTGATGCAGAGTGAGATAAGCAGAACCTAGAGATCATTCTACACAGTAACTACAATATTGTAGAATGATCAAATGTGATAGATTGCTACTAACAGCAATACAATGATCTAGGACAATTCTGAAAGACTTACGAAAAAGAATGCTATCCACTTCTAGAGAAAGGAACCGTGAGAGTAGAAATACAGATGAAAACATGATTTATCACTTGTTTATTTGGGGATATGATTTGGGGGTTTGGTTTTATAATTATTCACTTATAAAAAATGAATAATATGGAAATAGGTTTTGCATGATAATATATGTATAACCTATATTGAATTGCTTGTCAGTTCTGGGGAGTAGGGAGGGAAGAAGGGAAGGAGACAATATGGGTAACTTCAGAAAACTTAGGGTGAAAACTTGTTATTAAAATAAAAAAATAAAAAAAGAACTTTGTTCTCTGGGTCTTTAGGAGGTATGGCTGCTGAGGAATTTGGGGCTCCAGTATCTGCCAGGTTGCACTGTGCAGGGGCTACTTCCTTGGATGATAGAAATAAAGTTTGGCTGGAAGCTGGACCAGTAGACAGGACAAGAATGCTTTTTCCCCCCCGGGCAGGAGCATTTGGTTGTCAGTCCCTTCTCCACCGGAGTGGCTCATTCTGATTTCTGGGCCCAAACAGATCCAGGTAATTTTCCACATGACACTCCTAGAATATTTGAAGATAGCAATCATGTCCCCCTATGTCTTCTTCAGAATGAATATCTTTTCCTCCCTCCCTCCTTTCTTTTGTTCATTCGTCCTTCTTCCTTCCTTCCTTCCTTCCTTCCTTCCTTCCTTCCTTCCTTCCTTCCTTCCTTCCTTCCTTCCTTCCTTCCTTCCTTCCTTCCTTCCTTCCTTCCTTTCCTTCCTTCCTTCCTCCTTCCTTCCTTCCTTCCTTCCTTCCTTCCTTCCTTCCTTCCTTCCTTCCTTCCTTCCTTCCTTCCTTCCTTCCCTTCCTTTTGTCTTAGACTCAGTACTGTGTATTGATTATAAAGCAAAAGAGTGGTAAGGGCTGGTAATGAGGGTTGAGTGCCTTGCCCAGGGTTACACAGCCACGAAGTATCTGAAGCCAAATTTGAACCCAGGACCTTTTGACTCTAACTCTGACTCTATCCACTGAGCCACCTAGCTGCTCTACATGTGTGATCTTGAGCAAATCCCCTTCATTTCCCTAGACCTGGGTTTCCTCATATGTAATATGAGGGATTTGGACTGAAGGTATTAACTCTTCCCTAACCTTTTCTCCTACCCCCAGATCTAAATCTCTGATCCTCTGATAAGATAAATCAGAGAGGATCAAGAAAGACAAGAGGGTGGGATGGTACCTAGGGAAGGTAGCATGGCAATTGGGTGCCAGAAATAGTAGTAGTAACAGAGAGATGAATTTGATGAGTGACCTAAATAACTCTAGGTCTCACGTCCTGAACGAAGGTCCAGTGTAAAAACTGACCTCTTTAGCCACTGGTGCTACTTACTGCCCATGTCGCCTTGGAGTAGCTGAACTCCAAACTCCAGATTTTCTTCATCTGTAAAAGGAAGAGGTTGACCCAGACAACTCTGACTTCTTCCAGCTCTGAATTCCATGATCTTTGAACGATGGCAAAATGCTCAGATCTTCATGGAGGGAAGAACAATGAGCAAATCCCTGAATTATCCTCACACGGAGCTAATTGTTCCTTTTGCTAACGATTTTGCTATAATTATAGACCATTAGGGGTCATTAGTAAATGAAACTATGTTAAGATTTCACAATTATATTTGGATTTCACAAGTGATGAATTTCATAATTAGGGATTCAGGCTCAGCCAATACTTTTATATGTAAGCCCTGGGATCAAGGTGGAAGCTTTAACTTAAGCAAACTAACATGGAATTGAATTATCAACATGAATTTACTAATTGTTCTGTGCTCCTCTGGACATCCTCAAGGATTCCTCTATGTGTGTATATACATGTACGCACATGCCTGTGTATATATCTCCATATAAATATATATCTCTCTACAGATATCTATATATGCATAAATAGTATATATGTACATATATATGTTTTTGTGTATATATATATATATATATTGAGAGAGAGAGAGAGAGAGAGGAAGAGAGAGGCACTGAGGATAAAAGTGGAGAGGAAAGGAAAAGAGAATAGGAGAGTAGGGAAGGAAAAGAGAAAAAGGAAGGAAGAAGAGAGAAAGGGAAAGGGAAGGAGGGAGGCAGAGTGAAAGAGAGTGCAGAGAGAGAGACAGAGAGCCAAAATCCAGATAGAGACAAGAGGTTGTCCCTAGTTTTTGGATACTCAATTTGTATATATGAATGGAAATCTTGAGTAAAAATTCCCAGACTCTGTTCTAAGTGGGGCAAGCAGCCCCTTTCCCCCTAAAAGAACTCTTGAAGAGTGATTTGCAGTCTCTCAGGAGGCTGGAGAGTGTACTGAAGTGCCTTTTTTTGTGCAAATATAAAGAGTTTGGGAAACCAAGTCTTGGAACTTTCCAACGGGGAAGGGCTTACGTGATGGATCATCTTAGTTGGACCCCCTCATTTTGCAGACAAGGAGGAATATTCTAAATTGACTTACCCAAGGTCATATAGTCATTCAGTGGCCCTGCCAGGTTTTCTAGCACTTAATCCAATGATTTTTCCACTCTACTTGTCTTCTGGACCTTCTCTTCTAGAGACAGAAAGATTGAGGAGAGGAAGTGTCTTCCCTTGTTACAATATAGAGTGAGTATTATCAGTGCTAGGAATTTTTGACCCACTGCCCTGGCTTACCCCACAATAGAATCCTTATCCTCTGTTGCTATCATTAATGGAGCTAACACTGCCACATGGGAGGAAGTGGGGTCTTGGTATCTTCCAGTTTCAACTCAGAATTCATGTTTCCATAGAAATGATATAAATGGTGATGAGGTGTGATGGAAACTCAACCCTTAGTATGGTGCTACATTTCAGGCACACAATGGATGACAGACAGCTTTTGTACAAGCCTTGGGAGCCCAGCTACTATTTTGAGCAACGATAGTAGCTGGAAAATATTTCTATAACTCTTTAAGGTGTGCTTCTGGGGAGCAATGTTGCCTTATGATTAAGAGAGCTGGCTTTGAAGTCTAGAATATTTGGGTCTGAGCTGCACCCACCTCCCAGCCTTTGGCGCATATTGGTCTTGATGAGTTAACCTCAGACATTTTCTGTCTGTGTGAACCCAGGCAATCACCTAACTCTGCCTCAGTTTCTTCATTTGTAAAACGAACCAAAGAAGGAAATGACAAGCCACTCTAGTGTCTTTGCCAGAAAATTCCACAGACGGTATGGTTCATGGAGGCATAAAGAGTTGGACACAATACAACCACCAGAACCCTTCATTATAGAATTGATTAATAATTAATTATAATTAATATTAAACAAAATTATTAAATATAAAATAAATAAAATTAATAATAATTAGTAATTAATCATAGAAATAATTGAGTTGTATATATCTGTTGTATCTGAGTCAACATGACCGTAATTCCATGAACCTCAAGCATTGGCCTTACTGCCCCTTGTTTCTGATGCTTAGGGAGTCGAGTGGAGAACTTATGCTCTTTGGATTCAGGGGAGACTATGGGTGAGATCTCACCTCGGATCCATTTACCTCCCTGGGTCTCCATCTC
>NC_077233.1:36038935-36041435 GCF_027887165.1 Monodelphis domestica | reverse complement strand
TCCCAGCAAAGGTAGAAAGAGCAGGGCTCGGCTCCTAGGGAAGAATGGCCATTGTGGCTCTCCCGGAGGAGGACGGGGCTGCCACGTAACATTTCGAGCTTTAAAACAACAAGAAGGGAGGGCATTGTTTCCTGAACCGTGGCTGGCTGGCCGGTGCCAGGACAGGAGGGAGCTGGGATCTGCCCAGGGCTCGTTTTCTGGGGATGGAGGAGGGGAGCGCACCCTTGGGATGGCAAACACAGCCGCCGCCTGATTGGAGGGACTTGCTCCTTTAGGGATGCCAGCCAGGAAATCGAACCCGAGAACCGGAGGAGAAAAGATGGGATGCAAAGTCCGGGTGCCCAGTCTGGTGGGTGGGTGGCTTCCACTTGCCCAGCCAGGGCTGAGAGTTAAATAAAGGAACCAGAAAATGATCAGGTTCTTAACCTGAAGTCTGTGAACTGTTCTTTCCTTTCCTTTCCTTTCCTTTCCTTTCCTTTCCTTTCCTTTCCTTTCCTTTCCTTTCCTTTCCTTTCCTTTCCTTTCCTTTCCTTTCCTTTCCTTTCCTTTCCTTTCCTTTCCTTTCCTTATATTTTTAACACCTTCTGTTTTAGAATCAGTCAGTACTTCGTATTAGTTCCAAGGCAGGAGGTGATTAAAGGCTAGGCAAAGAGGATTAAGTGACTTGCGTAGAGTCACACAGCTAGGAAGTCTCTGAGGCTACATTTGAAACCAGAACTTCCAACCTTTGGACCTGGCTTTTAATCCACTGAACCACCTCTTTCTGTTCTCTGTGTGTGTGTTTTCTTTTGGGAACTGGTTAAAAAAAAGTTTGATATAATTTGGTTTCCTTTTTAACCCTGTGTATTTTATTTTATACATTTAAAACTATCATTCTGAGAGAGGGTCCATTGGTTTTATCAGACTGCGAAAGGAATCCAGGATACAAAAAGGACTAAGGACCCTTGTTCAGGGTCACAGATCTAAGGCTGGAATAGACTTTATGAAGACCATCAAACCCAATTCTCTTATGTTACATATGGGGAAATGAGGCCTGAGGAAGGGGAAGAGAAGGAAATAAACCTTTATATACTCCTTACTATGTACCAGGCAAAACTTTACAAATATTATTTCATTTAATCCTCACAACACTGGGAGGTAGGCACTATTATTATGCCCATTCTACAGTTGAAGAAACTGAGGCAAACTGGGTTAAGTGACTTGCCCAGGGTCTCACAGTGATTGAGGTTCAAATTGAGCTCAGGTCTTCCTGACTCAAGGGCCAGTGCTCTCTTTACTGAGTGTTCTAGTTGCTAAGGAAGTTAAATGGTTTGCTGAAAACCACTCTGGTAGTGGTTATCAGAGGAGAATTTGAACAGAGGTTCCCTATCACTAGACCCATTGCTGTTGCCATGTTGCTTGCAAAGATGTACTTGAAATTGCTTTTCTAATAGCAGGGATGAGTTTGCACTGAGCCAGACACACTTTTCTGTCAGCACCCTCAGGATCAGGGGCACGTGTCCATGGGATGCTAGAGCATAGACAAAGCTGTTTAGATTGCCCTTGGGGGAAGAAATGAAGCCAATGTGTCCAAACTGGGCTCAAACCCATGACCTTGGCTCTATCAGCATTGCACTGTCATCAACAGAACTCTGGGGAAATGAAGCCTTGGTAGCTGGCAGGCCCAGAGACCAACCTTCCATGCCCATGGTCTCTGGTTTCAACAGCAAGCAAGGGAGAAGTGGCATGGTGCCACAGAAAAAGCTTTGGTTTTTGGCAAGGCTCCAAAACTCAGATATGTTCCTTACTACCTGGGTAACCCAGGACAAGTCCCTTCACTTCTGAACTGTAGTTTTTTCATGCTTAAATTAGAAACTTGTCCTTGATTATTTCTAAGCATCCTAACAGCTTTAACCCTATGATCTCTTTGGAGTCTCTTCTTGTTGTCTCTCTGTCTCTGTCATCTCCTCCTCCTCCTCCTCTTCCTCCTCCTCCTTCTCCTCCTCCTCCTCTTCCTCTTTCTTCTCCCTTCTTTCTTCTCCTCCTTCTCCTTCTTCTCCTTCCCCTTCCCCTTCTCCTCCTTCCCCTTCCCCTTCCCCTTCCCCTTCTCCTTCTCCTTCTCCTTCTCCTTCTCCTTCTCCTTCTCCTTCTCCTTCTCCTTCTCCTTCTCCTTCTCCTTCTCCTTCTCCTTCTCCTTCCTCTTCTCCTTCCTCTTCTCCTTCCCCTTCCCCTTCCCCTTTTCCTTCTCCTTCTCCTCCTCCTCCTCTCCTCCACCTCTTTCCCCTCCCACTCCTCCTCTCTTTCCCCCCTCCTCTGTCTCTCCTTCCTCTCTATCCTCTTTCTCCTTTTTTCCTCTCTCCCTTCCCCCTCTCCCTCCTCTCTCTCTTTCTTTGTCCCTCCTTTTTGTCTCTGACTTTTGTCCCTCCTCTCTGTCTCCCTCTGTCTCTCCTTTCCTCCTTTCTCCTTCCTTCTCCCTTTCCCTTTTCCCTCCCCCCTCCCTTCCTTCTTCCTTCCTTCTCTC